>NW_009216309.1:43160-96914 GCF_000690835.1 Fulmarus glacialis
GTGGAGGGGACAGACATCACCAAAATGTCAGTTGTTGCAGAGAAGAGTTCTGCAAAATCACGTCCAAATGAAACGGGAAGTGGCAAGCAACCTTAGCTTCAGGTGTTGCTGTCTGCATTGCCTCTGTCCTGAATCAAGCACTTCCAAGCAGGCACAGGAGGCACTGAGAGAGACCTGGTCCCATCTGGCTTTGCCCTGCAGCAAGCTGGTCCCGTCTGGCTTTGCCCTGCAGCAAGCAACAGGGAGTTTTTGGTGAACATCTTCTTCTTGTGTGGACAAGGGTCCACACAAGAAGAAGATGTTCACCAAAAACTCCCTGTTGCCTGCTGTGTGCCAGGGGGCTTGCTGCAGGGCAAAGCCAGACGGGACCAGCCAAGCAGCAACGTGCTATAAGAAGGCAGGTAGCTGTTAGGGACTACAATTATGAGCTGGGGAACTTGAGATGGGAATTGGCTCGCTGTGCTGCCTGACAGATATGCAATAGTGTTAGGTATCTTGCTGTTTCGATACCAAATTTTAAGTAACATTGGTCTGTGTTTTAAGGTGATGTGTAGTCAAAACTTCAAGCCAAAACAAGCAGCAACGTGCTATAAGAAGGCAGGTAGCTGTTAGGGACTACAATTATGAGCTGGGGAACTTGAGATGGGAATTGGCTCGCTGTGCTGCCTGACAGATATGCAATAGTGTTAGGTATCTTGCTGTTTCGATACCAAATTTTAAGTAACATTGGTCTGTGTTTTAAGGTGATGTGTAGTCAAAACTTCAAGCCAAAATTCTGAGCAGATCTGAAAAATTGACCTATATCCTCAGGATATAGGGATCCTAAGGATATAGGATAGGATCTCTAAACTAGAGAGAGTCGGGATGAATAGGACCTTGAAAATATAGGGTATTATTCAACCATTCACAGTAACAGATGAATCTCATTCTTGTTGAAGCTGTTCGGCTGGTGTCATTGTGGCTATCAGTACTGATTTATGAAAGAAAAATGCTCTAAAGGAAACATGAAGATTTAGATGGAAACTTTTTTTAGGAAACAATGTTTGCTGAAAAGTGCAGTTTTGGGATGACGACTTGCAGATTTTCCTTAGATATATTTGGTAAATAGTTTTATTCAAAAATAAAAGGGAAAACACTTCTGTAACTGTCTAAATGTTTCTTTTACAAATACTTTCTAAAGGAAATGTTTCAACATTAAATCAACACATCAAACTCATAAATAAAACATCTTTCAGAAAAGGGTTAAACAGCCCCAAATTTAAATGATAATTTCTTTCACTTTTGGTTGAGTGTGATGCTTTGGTCAACCTCGAACAACCGTTTTTTAAAATCTTGTGCCAACTCCCCAAAATGTTATCAGTTTGGATTGACCTAAAAGGGATCTTTTTTAATCTCCGGCTTTTTAGTTTGTCCGCTCAGCCACAAAATCCATTATTCATGTAAGTCTACTCAGTAAGGATTTATAATGGGTAACCCAGCTGACAGGAAGCACAGTCAGATACCAGGAGGAAAGAAAGAAAAAAGACCAATTCCCCAAGGAGCAGAAAAACTGCTGGGAGCATGTGTATGCATGGGGTGTCTGGACAGAGAACGGTGGCAGCTGTGCCTCGGCAGAAGAGCGCTAGAAGGAGTAAAGGATGCATGCTAATCCCAGCCTGACTCAGTCGGAGCTGTCTCAGAGATGGGATAGGCTCCATTTTGAGTCACCAGAGTGATTCGGACATTTGTGGCTAAGTAAAGTCAAATTCTTAATGGCTAGGGAGGGGTTGGCCTTTTGGTCATCACTATGTCAAGTTCACGGATGTAACATCCCAGTCATGACCTCACTGCCTATCAACTTTTGCAAAATGATGCCCTCTCATGCTCTCCAGTTTGCCATCTTGTATTCTGGTGATGGATGCTTGTTTCACAGGACAGATAATTTGACGCTGCTTGGCTTGTTCTAGCCTGGGCATAGAGTGACCAAGTGCTCCCTCAGAGCAAATCAGCTGTAGGAGGCCAAGCCTACCTTCTCTCTCCGGACTCTATTCCACTTGTTAATCAGGGCTTGTGAATTGTGCACTCCCACAATCACCAGTGGAGTAAAAAAAATCCTAAATGACTAAATGAATTCGTACAATGATTAACAGACATGTAATAAATGGAGTTATTGGTTCTTCCTTGAATTCTGTATTCTGCTGCTGTAATCCTGAGTTTTGGAGGGGGCCTCAGATTTCAAAGGCACAACATGTCTGGGTCAGAAATGTGGCTTGGAGGTTTGAATGGGTCATGACCTCAGAGAAGCTGGGATTCACTTGCAAAGCATTAGGTCTTTGAGACCTGGAAGTTAAATATGGGAATGAAAATCACACTGGGGGAGAAAATACTGTGTACAATCTAGCTGAAATATAGTGTTTTAGATGCACCAGTGGAAGTTTGTATTCCTCTCCTTCTTCATCTTTGAACAAGGCCATTCAACTGGAAACCTTGTATGAAGATCACAGAGTTCTTATACTTAGGATTTCTGTGCTAATGGTAATAGGCTTTTTTTTTTTAAAAAAAAGGTAGTTATGGGTAAAAAGTACTAGAAGGAGTTAACCTACCTTTAATTTGGGCAAAACAAGTGCATCCGCATCTCATGTACACCAAACTAGTGAGCTCACTTGTTTTTCTTTGCCATCACACCAGTGAATAAGTTCAAACTAGAGGGCATAGATCTCAATTCCCAGGGTTAGGGAATAAAACATGATTCATATTCATCTCTGGACTTGAAACTGGCAATGTTTAGTTTGCTGGTGGTTGACCATGAGAAGTGGTCTGCTGGGAAAAGGACAGTGACCAGAAGAGAGATGGCAGCATCATCAGTGTGGATGTTGTAGTGATTGCTACAGGAAGATGCTTCTCTACTTGTGGCTGGTAATTTCAGGTCCATAATGTTTAAGCGACGGGTGGTTTGGGACGGGTTATTTCCTTCCTTTCCTTTCCTAGCAGTGCTGACGTCTGTCTGTAGGCAAAGCTTCTGCTGGCAGCGTGGGTCCCAGCATCTTTCTTTGAACTCACTCCAAACTACAGTGGCAGTAGGGTAGGCAGGAGGTTCCCAGACAGTCATGCATTGTTTGAACTCGCCGGTGGTTTGTCCTCCCCCAGCACAAATATTGAAAGGGAATAGCTGAACAGATGAATACCAATGCAGTAAACTCCTAGGAATGCAGACAAAAGCTTATCGTGGCTCTTTAAGCTCTTGGTCCATAGAGACTTGCTCAAGACCAAGATGTATAACCTTGATACTGTCTAACCTAGTCTAACCCTGAGTATAAGAATTTATTAATCTACCTGGAGAGTGATTTTGCTAAGGCTTCTCCCATCATAAAAGATGCAAACTCACTCAAACTACTCTCTATAGCTATCTTCATATGACAGCCAAAAATATTGCTTATTTTGAATATGGAACATGTATATCCCAGCTGTTTTCATAACATAGGGCTTGACAGGTCTGTTTTATTTTTAACACTTTTTGGGGGGGAGGGGTGTCACTATTATTTTTTTCTTTATTTTAACTTTTCTTTTTACCTCTTTTTCTATTACACCCATCAGTGCACAAGTTAAAAAAGAGAAAAAGAACAAAAAAAGAAAAGAAACGTAACTCCCAATTGAAACTCTCAGTCCTTAAACGCCCCTCTCCCCAAAATATTGACCACCCCGTCCCAACATGTGGGAAGGGTGTACCGCAACATAAAATAACAGCACAGCAAATCTCTGCTGCGCTGGGAACACAAAGCAACTTCTTCTACCAATAGCTCTGTAAGGTAACAAGAGAGCATTCCCTCTGACACAGGCTGTCTCGTGTGACCCTCCTTATCCTTCTTCCTTTTCCCCTGAGTCCGTTGCCAGGGTGGACTGTTTCTTTGTATCTCCGCAGGAAGCAGTATCACGCTTCCCCGAGGACGAGCAGTTGGCACGAATTCAAAATGTCATCCACGAGCTCCCCCCATCGCATTACAGGTGAGAAGGTGTCCAGCGAGGTGCTGAGGAACAGTGCGGTGACCCTCATCATCAGGGAATATTGCCTGAAACAGCGCTGGAGTTAATTTCCAGAAGTTAATTCCCAAAAGCTGACTCGCCATTTCCAAATCTGACAATTTATCTGGCATTTAAATATAATTGAACAAACCATTGTTAGAGGTTGAACAAGCTCTCCCTACTGCAGTCTATCATCCTCCTTCCCCAGGTACGACCCCTGTGGCACCCTTGGCCAGCGTCCTGGGTGTGAGGAGAAGATGATCTGCTGGAGGCACTTGAGCAAGAGCTAAGCCCTCAGCCTTTGCAGCATCCCACTCCTTCTCCCATCCATCTGCCACCTTCTCGCACCCATCGCGCTAAGGATTGTTTGGTTCCTACCCCATCCTCGGCCACCCCAGAGCACAGTTGTTCACTGGGGTGTTCACTGCCATCCCGTGTAAATGCTGGCGCTGTAAACCCTCTGTCCTATGGGGTTGTTGTGCCTGTGGTGCCATTGCAGATGCTACCTTTCTTGAGGAGGGGACAACTCTGAGGCCAGGGCTGAGTCTGAGCCTTGCTGTCCCAGTGGGCTGGCATCGGTCACTTGACACTTTTCTCTCTTCATATGAAACTACTGCAGAACACTGGAATACCTGATCAAGCACCTGACTCACCTGGCCTCCTTCAGCAACATGACCAACATGCACACCAGAAATCTGGCCTTGGTGTGGGCTCCCAATCTCCTCAGGTACAGTAGAGAGTCCTCTAATACAGAGACCAATGCTGAGCTCCAAGGGGAGCACCAACACTTGAGCCTGGAGACCCATCCATTGAGGGAAATGCAAAAACAGGGAAAAGCAGAACAACTAAAAGGAACAGTAGAGCAGAGCAAACAGCTTTTAAAAGGAGAAAAAATTCTTCCAGGTGGAATAATCTGAGGTCTTACTGCCAGCACCCAAGGAAGCTTGTGGTTTTGAGTGTTTCTCATTAAAACAAAGCTGTTATTTGCAAGTTGAGCACATTGATTTAAAAACGAGGCATTAGCTCATCACTGTGGAACGGAAATGACATTTCTGACAGTGCCAGTGCTTCTGCAGTGGGGCGGTGAGAGACAGCAAGGCTTGGAAGGGAGGGCAACAGGCAATAATACTACAGGCCTGTGCCCAGATCTGCTTGAGCATAAGTGAGATGAGTTGGTGGGCTTAAGATGGCATCTAGTGTCAGATCTCAAGACCACCAGCTAGTTTGTAATGTTTGCTATGCCTGTCACTCTGCTGGGAAGAGGCCCGGATAAGATGCAGGCAGAGGTTTGGCTGATATGTTGTAGAGCTAAGCAGAACAAGAAAAAATAGTATCTGGGAAAAAAAAAATTGAAATATTTTCTATCTTGTTGAAATTCCCTTCCCCGTCCATCCCATACCCATGTATTGAGAGGAACGAACTATGCAGGGAGAGTCCAGGACTGCAGGTGGGGAGGAGAGGGGAGCTGGCAGAGCTGGCGGGGGGAGCCCTGAGCTGGCAGAGGACAGGAGGGAGGGACATTGGCTAGAGAGGTACAGGCCTGAAAAGCATTCTCTAAAGAGTTATCTCACCCTTTTAAATCACGAATCAGGCAGAGCAGGTTCTGAAAATGAATCAAATGTTGACTCTATTGAATATCGCAAAGTGGACCTTTACTACTGAGACATTTTTATTCTAGCATCTGTCCTTGTCAAAAAAACTGAAGTCTCTTTCCTTTTGCAATCTTTCCTAAGTGCAAGTCCCAGGGAGGAAAAGAAAGGAGCAAGCAATGCAACTGCAGTCTCCTTACAGGGTTATCCTCTTGGCAATGCCCCAAGCTATTATCTAACACACCAGTCATTAACTTTACAAAGGATCCATTGCCCAGAGATAATTTCTTCAGCAACACTTTGGCATGTCAAGATAAGGAATGTTTCTTCGCTGAGAGCAAGAGTGAGAATGTGGGAGTGTAGGGGGGCAGAGAAGCACAGGGCACACGACAAAGCATTGAAAAAATTGGCGTGGGGAAGACCTGAGCAGGGTTTTAAGGGATTTCACTGAAAGATGATTGAAGCATTGAGTGGGGATCTGGAAGCAGTGTTTGAAGGCTCCCGCATTGTCTTTCAGGCCCAACTTCGAAATAGCTAAAAGAGGAGCATAGAGGGAGAAGAGAGGAGTTTGAGAGTCACAGTTTTATCTACTGCTGAAGAATGTAGAAGTGAAGTAGGGAAAATAACACAGGCAGGAAAGAAAGCAGCAGAGGTGACAGACAAAACAGGGAAAATAATTTTTAAAAGAGTGAAAAGGCAGAGAGGATGAGGGCCTGTGAGGGAAGGAGAGCAAAAGATGCAGCAAGAGTGGGGAAAAAATCCCTGTTCTAAGTCTTGCAGGAAGAAAATTGATCTCTCTTTGCCAGGGGCTGTGTGTGGCAATGCTGGCTACTAGCATACCTCTTTCCTGGTGCAGGTCAAAGGAGATTGAGGCGGTTGGCTGCAATGGGGATGCAGCTTTCCTGGAGGTGCGAGTGCAGCAGCTGGTGATTGAGTTCATCCTGAATCACGTGGATCAGATCTTCAACAACAACAGAAAAGACAGCTGTGCGGAGAACATTGGTAACAACGTCCCTGAACCACTCTATGTGTCACTTGCCATGTACTCCAGCTCTAACTGTATCCCCTTTCACTAATATTTCAAGCACATCAACCCTTACTGGGCTCACAGACTCCCCCAAACACACCTTAAGCCCAATCCCTCATTACTCTTGTCCTCTTCATCCCGATCCCCAATGTTTTCTTTCTGAATACTAGCCTCCTTCAGTGTGCTCCCAGATTGCCCTATGGCTCATCTTTTGCATGATCTCACTTGGCTTAACCCTTTCTGTAAAAGGAAGACCACCTGATTTCTTCTCAATCCTGGCCTAAACTTCCTCTCAGCCCATCAGTCACAGTCTCAATTCTTCTCTCAGGCTCCCCCAGCTATAATTCCTCATACTGATGATACCTGCCCTGCAGCCACCATATCCACCCAAGTCAGAGGCCACACTCCCAAGATAAAACTTAAGTTTGTGTTCTAAAAACTTATGTCTTGTACTTGGGGACATTTTATAAAAAGAGATTTTTTTTCCTGGAACATCAACAGTCTTGGGAGATGCTGATTTTTGCTAGTGACAGGTTTGTTGTCAAAATGCTTTTAAGCCTGGGAAGTGAGAGGGCTTGGATCCACAGTGACCTCACATAATTTCAGAAATATGCATTGTTCTGTTTTACACACTGGGAAGACTCATAATACCTGCAGAAGTGAGGGAGTAACCTTTCTGCTTTCCAGCCCTGTGTCATCTTGTCCCATCCACCTTTCCCTTAATATGTGGCATTCCCTGCTAGTCTGTCCTTGTAGCCCGCAGTTCCAGTGCAGTGCCCTGCTCGACCTGTAGCATCCCTGCTCTGCTGGTGCGGGTGCCATTCCTATGCCCTTGTTTATGCCCTGGCAGAAGGCACAGAGTAAAAAAGTGCTCCTGTACTGCCTTAAGCATTGCAGCAAAACATTGACTAGTAAATTCCAAGGCTTCTGGTTGTACTGCAGGTCACTGGCCCAAAACTGACCCAAGTTTCGTAAGTGCTGAACACTGCTGATCTTTAACAGCTGTGTGGAGTCAGGAGAGGAACATGCTGATGGTCCCAGTTGATTTCTTAGTGGGAAAGTGCCCCTTCACCCAGCCCCCCTGCACAAGCAGGAGCTTGCACCCTGCTTCAGCAGAAGGGCTAAGTACATAATGGACTATGGAGACTGTGCTTCCTTTATGCATGTCGAGGAGGTCTGTTTAGGACAGGGCTGTTGGTGGGGTGGCATATGGGAAGTTGGCTTTGCCACTGCCCATGTAAACAGAGACTTTCAGTTTCCAGGGCTGTTGGTCACTCGCCTTTCCATAGCCCTGAAATGCATTAGAAAGGTAAAGTAATGCTGGTTTTTAGAACAGCCCCCCTTCCTGGAACAAGACAAGGAGAAAGATGTGGAAGTGAGAGAAAGAATTAGGAACCAGGTTTGGATTGGGGACGGAACTGCTCCAAAATCTGGGGAGGGAGCGAGGTAAGGAGGGAGGAGAAAGGGGAATGTGTGAATCCTGGTTGTTTTCAGAGACGCCTCTTTCACACCGAAGCGTCTACAGCAGAGGCAGCAAGTCTGTGCAATGCAGCCTTTGGCTGGTGAGCGTGGCCCCTGCTGGGAATGTACTCAGATGGATAAGGTTGCTGGGGAGATGGAAGACTTATCTGACAAAAAGTCTCTCTCCCTGCACGTGCTACTCCTTTCCTCCCTCTGCAGGAGATGTTCCAGTCAAATAAAGACATGAAGCTCTTGCTCTCATCTCTCCTCACCCCAGGTGGGAATGTATTTTCTTGCTTTTCAGAGAGCGCATCGGTTGTGAAAAGTCCGACCCTCCCCTCAGCCTCCCTGCCGATGAAACTGGTGAGCCTGGAAGAAGCACAGGCACGGAGTCTGTCTGCCTCTCACCCTGCTCGGAAGGAGAGAAGAGAGAACAGCTTGCCTGAAATTGTCCCTGTAACTGGGTCCCTCTTCCACACAGTTGTTGACCTCCCCGACAGCAAGTAAGAGCCAAGAGGAGTGTAAAGTGCAAACAAAAAAGTGCAGGTTCCCCAGCATGATCAGGAATGAGACTTTTGTTAGTGTGATATCCCCACACCTGCACGCATGAATCTACAGCCACCACTGAGAGAAAATTGTGTGCCCTTCTCAGAAGAGGCACAGCTGCTCCTGAGAAGCATTGCACTTGCTGGGTTCATAGCTCCACAAGTCCTCATCCCTCCAGTGGGGCAGAATCTCGCAGACCTCCTGCAGGAGGAATTAATTGTCTTTGTATCCTTGTGTTAGCTCAGGATTAGGCTAAATATGGGCTGAATGTGGAGCAGGTCAGGACACAGCTCTCCTATGAGTTCCACCTGCTGGCAGCTGGTCCACGGCGCGCCTGGTGGCATTGACCTGCTCAGCTTCATCGTTCTCCAGGTTCCTTTGCACTCATAGCCAAGCAGAAAGGCGAATTTTCACTCCTAGCACAGAGAGATATTTACACAGTGGCACCTATGCGACCTATGCCTATGCCAGGAGAAGAGTCCGATTTCAGCTGACGTTGCTGCATTTGTTGGCACTGCTGCCCAGCATAAGTATTTATCTATTGGTCTATCTATCTGTTAATATATGGCCACTGTACTGCCTGGTTCTGAGAGATTATAGCTTCTGCAGCAGGAGGCTCATTAATCTACTGACCCATAAAGAACCGGAGCAAAGATATTTATTTGCACCTGATACATTAAAGCAAAAACGAGCCATCTAACAGAATACTGGCAATAGGATAATCAGCTTAATACAAAAGGGTGTATTGCCCCTCTAGAGTACCTTTTCCTTTCTCACTTGAAGAGAACAGTCCTATCCCCAAGATATTAATTCTCTTTGTAGGACTGATTTGATTTGTGCTCTTCTGAGTACAGATCTGAAAGAAAAGCAGAACTATGTGGGTAGAAAGCCCATTATGGAGAGCAAGACAGGGAGATAAGAGAGGTCTTGCTCTGGAAGAGGGGAGACTGAAGGAGGAGTCAGAATGGGTATGTGAAGGAAATAAAACAGAGCTTCGTGTAGTAATATGCATAGAAGAAAACTGCTTTCAGGAGTAGCAGCTTCTTTCTGTTTAAAGCTGGGATTTCCAAAGAGACACAGGGAACTGGTGTCCCACTTCCTCTGACAGTTATGAGAAATTGATTTAATTCCCTTAAGCCTCCTCCTTTTTGGTTAATACATTATACCTGCATAAGATCATATAACACCTATGACTAAATTAATGTTGGCCTGAGAAGTGTTAATAGCTAGTTTGTATTAAGCGATCTTTTTATTTTTGCAAATCCATAAAAACTATGAGATATGTGGACTTTAAAGAATAGCTTTGTGCACTGAGTGATAGTACCAGTTCCATCAGTCCTCTGGAATTTATCTTGCATTCCGTCATTAAAACCCGTTAAAAAAGCAATTTTTCTTTACTGTATTGCAAGATAGTTCTAGCCTTGGAAACCTCTCCTTTCTGGATGCGAGCATGGTTGGTTGCTCAGTCAATCACAGTTGCTGTAGCATGATGCCAGAGGCAACTCTCTGAAGAGTCGGCTTAGGTGTCTTTCCATCCATGACGTGGTTAAATCAGCAATACAGATAAATCACTTACAGAAAAGCAAGAGTTGGTTGTGTAGCTATGCCTTGCATGCCTTAGAATCAAAAGAGGTGTGAGAAGGAAAGAGGGACAGTGTTGAGGGGAGAGAGCTCAGAGGCTTTTGTGGGATATTAAAAAGACAAAAGTCTCTAGAATTTGGTAACCTCCTGAGCCCTTTTTCCTTCCAGGAGAAAATTATCTACCAAGTCCAAGAAATGGAAGTCGATATTTAACTTGGGCCGTTCTGGCTCAGAATCAAAGTCTAAACTGAGTCGAAATGGGAGTGTCTTCGTAAGGGCACAGAAGCTTTCTGGTAAGAACACACTTTTCAGTTAAGTATTTCTCTCTGCAGCTTTCTCCTGCGATATTGATTGCATGGGGCACCTGTATCCACATGACACTAATACCATTAGACTTGAGATAGTCTAACGGGGTCATGTTTGTTGCCTGGTTTCATGTACATCTCATTTTCACATGATGGCGAGAAGCACCCTTTTAGGAGAATATGCCAGACAGCTACAGTAAATATTCCGTTTTGGTATGTGATAAACAGGCTCCCATTGCCCAGCTGTCAAGCTTGGGGACTAGGAAATGCTATGTAGGTTTGGATGAGTCCACTCTTCCAGCCCAGCCAGCCTCTGGCTCCTAATGTTCCTTACACAGCACTGGGTGAATGGCTGCCCTTCTAGGCTGTCCTTCCACTAAAAGGCATTAAAGAACCAACTGTGTTCAGTGTCTTTGTGAAGGCGCCAGGAGTTCATATGGCTCCTGGCTCTCAGCACTTCCAGGGAAGCTATTACTTTTGCAGAATTTACAAGAGAGAAGTTGTCTTTCCTCCTGGCTGTAATCCCAAGTTCTAGCCCCTCCTGAGCTGCAATCTCTTAAACACTCTGCTTCCTAGAAAATCACATGGCAGTGCCAATTCCCAGTGTTCAGAAATGATGACTCAAGTTCTAAAAATCATGAAGTTCACTTAAAAGTAATCACTGTTTTTAAAAGGAAAGCATACCTTTTTTTACCTGAGTTTATAAAGAAGTGTTTCGGGTTTGTATGTCCTAGATTTTTTTAGTATCTCCAAGTCAAGAAATTTACTTTTTGAAAAGAAGATGAAGGTGGAATTTTTTTTTATAATCTCATGACTCCAGGAGCTGGTGTTTGGAGGAGCACTACCAAACATTGCAAGACTTAAAATAAAATAGTTAATGTTGGCAACATTACCTACCACCACATATAAGAGAGGCTGTATTTGGATCAGAACTGAGTGTGAAGCCAAATGCTGGATCCAGCTCTTTTTGGACCTCTGCCTTCCCCCATGTTTTGCATGTACAGATGGCCTCGCATAGGGTGCCCATGGCAGACCTCAAAATAGCTCTCCATCCTATTTTGATCATGGGATCACCTTCTCACTTTGATAAGGAATACTCTGTCCCAAAATAGTGCTAATCCAAGGATGCCCAGCAATGACTGGAGCCCAGTGATCGTGGGGGCTGAGCCTTGTTCCAGGTGCAGTACTGAGTGACAGGAGGCTGTACATATTCACCAGCAGGACACACAAATGCACAACCGTGCACAGAGATTTAGGCACCGAAGTAGTGCTTTTGAGAAGCAGTGCTTTAGCGCTGCCATGTAGGATTTTTGTGTGCTCTTTGCTTACAGCCTAATGTGAGGAAACAGATGAACTTGCTGTTGAAACTCAGCACATGCTTTAACACAGTTCGTGTCCATGCACACGAGTCTGCAAGTCACATAAAATGCGATCTCCATGGCTTAAATTCTGTTCCTCCAGGAAAGTGGAGCCAGTGCTCAAGACATCATGCCATATGAACGTAAAAGGTAGCCAGGACTCCATATAAATGCAAAAAGTAGCTGGAGTTTCTCCTATGCTCATGTGAAAGTCAGTCCCAGAAGCCTTAATTATATAAACAAATGAAGTCCAACAAGCCTGCTCACTTTCTGCCTTACCTACTTTGTGCAGCTTTGTAAACAGCAAACTTTGCTCCCAGACATTTTCCAGAGCTCCAAAAGCTCTTTTTGGGCTGCCAGAGACTAACTTGTCTTCCTTGCCAGCTACATTCCCCCCTAAAAATCTCCCCTTTTCAGAGCGGTAACAGCTACACGCCTCCACAACCTCTCAGGAACAGACCTGTAGAGTGTCTGGTGACAAATTGCAGCTTGTTTCTGGACAAGCAAGCCCAGCGAGGATGACCAGGAAAATAGGTTGCTTACTGCCCTCATAAATTTCTTGGAGTGCTTGCTGGAGGCAGGGTATGCTCATGCCAGCGAAAGAGCCTGAGAGTGCAACATAAAAATAACCTAACATTTGCTATCAGGAATGAGAGGTGAGAAGGCTTTTATGTCAGTTTAGTTAAAAAGTCCCCACAACCAATAGCCTGACTTGATCAGGGAGGGCAGTGGCGCATAACAGCTTTGGGGATGCTTGACTGCTTCACAGTGGAGATGGTGCTGACTGGCTGGGTTAAGTATAGCTCTCCACGTGTCCGGCAGGTGCAGAGCTGTTGTTAGCGCTAGCAGATCCACAGCTGTGTGGACAAGTGGTGTGGGTAATAAGCCGCGTGGTGTGGATACAGAGGGGGAACACTTGGAAATGGAAAATGACTTTGATTTCTGCCTGGCATGCCTGTCTATATAAGCCTTTGGTCTTTATGGGCTGAAACCTGCAAAGCCACAGGATCTGAAGCCTGTTTCTAAAACTCATTTTCCATAGAAAAAGCAACTATTCGGCCCGCGAAGAGCATGGACTCACTGTGTTCCCTGCCAGTGGAAGGTGAGACATCAATAACTATACTGTAAGGGCAAAAGATTGCACCTCTGCATTCTCAGCTTTCCCCTGTGCCTGCATGTATGTGGTGGTCTGTTTCTTTGCCTATCTCACCGTATCGTGTACCTTTGTATGCTTGTGCCATGGCTGCTGACATGTGCCCCCACCTTTGTGTGCATGCATTTGTAACCCTTTTCTGTGTCTTTTATGTTGGTGCATGCACCTGAGATTTACCACTGTGCCTAGCTGCATCTTTATTAGCAGTGGGATTGCTTCGATTTCATTCTTGGTTATTCTGGGCACAAAATTCCCATTTATAAGGAAAAGTATAAAGCAGTGAAAAGTGCTTGCAATAAGCCAACAAAGCCTGCAGCTATGATCTTTGTGGGCAATGCATGCTAGCCCTAGACTTGGCTGTATCTGATTGAGAGAGGCCCCTAATAAGTGTCTTACGTGATTTCCACTGGACGGCATTCTACCCAGCCCTGCCCTGGGTTTGAAGAAGGCCCCAGGGCTGGAGCCTGGAAGGTCTTCACTGCGTGCTGTCCCCATGTCTCTGGGGAAATGTGGGTATTCACCAGGGCAGGACTCATCCCTGGAGGGACTGAGGAGGGCTCCTCAGAGAGGAAGGTTGCTTGCTAGTGCTTTGCTTCCCACTGACTCCCTCCTATCTTCACACCTCTAGGGGAGGATGAAAAGAGCAGATTCAAACGGACAGTGACTACTGGAGGGTTTTTTGTTCCGGTAATGAAGATACGGACAGGTGGCACAGGCAGCTCATATGACCTCAGCAAGGAGAATGAGTGGGAGCGGGACGGATCTGCCATGGGGGCCAAAGGATGCTCAGACCTGAGTCCTCCTCGGACACCGCAGGCAAAGTCACCCCCTGAGCAGCTGAAGGTCTTCCGGGCAGCAGAGGATGCCGAAAACGAGCAGACTTCCTCCAAAGGTGGCCGCATGTTCTACACCTCCGAAACAGCTGCCAAGTCAGGCTGGAGGCCTCCCCTCGTCACCAGAGGAAAGCCCTGAACATCTCAGAGCCCTTCGCCGTCTCTGTCCCCCTCCGGGTATCCGCAGTCATCAGCACCAACAGCACTCCCTGCCGCGTGCCCGCCAAGGAGAAGCTTTCCCTCTCCAGCCTAGAGGAGCTGTCTTCCCTGGTGGCCGAGAGCACGAGCCCCTCTGCCTTGGAAGCGGGAACGCACACAAGGACAGAGCAGGTGCTGGAGCGGAAGGAGAAACAGCCGGGGCCCACCCTGCCACTGGAAGCATCCAGAGGTAAAAGTGTGTTAGGTAGGGGGATGTGGGGCCTCTGCCGGGCTACTGGAGGTGCCCTGCAGCTCGGTGGTGTGGAGGTTGCTCCAGCCTGCTCCTGGGCAGGAAAGACACCAAACTGTAGCGGGGAAGGTGTTGATGGTAGCAGGTCAGGTTGGTGCTTGTTGCAGTAATGAGACTGGGGAGGTGGGTGGCCTTCCAGCAACGTCCTATTGTGCCCAGAGGGAGCTCTTTAGCTTTGTTAGCTGACGCAGGGTTGAAACAGCAGCGCTTTGTCTCAGGGCACGTGTTTTCAGTCACAAGTAGTTACATCGTTCATTTGTGTTTCTGATCCAGGCTCTCACCCTGAGGAGCTGGTGGCAGCCAGGAAACCCGAGTCCTTAGAACCTCCACAGCCAGCAGCAGAAAATCAGGAGACGTTATGTGGGCAAAGCAGCTGCACAAGCAGCACCAGCAGCCCCCGGCAGTCCTCAGAGCAGAGTCCCACCTTGGAACAAACACCAGCCTCAGAGTTTCATACGCGGCCGCTCCCTGCAGACAAAGTAGAGCAAGGACAGCTCAAGATGAAGGATGTCTCCTCAGAAGGCAGCTGTGGCCAGCAGGAAATTGAGATGGCTAAGATGGAAGAAGGGTCGCGCTTAAGAGATGTGGTAAGGAAGAGGGCATGAGAAAAAAGATGGGGGACAATGTCATGGTGGTGACTGGGAGGTTGTTTAAAGTTTCATTGTGCGTCTGTAGTCATGAAAACTCAGTCTATGACCTAGGTTAAGCAGGGTCAAGAATTGACCATGTACTGATTTCACTTCTGTGCACATCACCATGTGGTGATTTACCTTTACACAACTACCTACTGTCCTCTTTTGGTCTTCTTTTCCTGTAATTATACAATTGCAGTCAGTTCAATCTGTCTGCTCTGGGACTCTTCAGATGTGAGACTGTCCGGATATCTGAGCATTTTGACCCATGGTCTCTGAATTCCCCTTCTATTTTTGCTGTCCCATTTGTCCTGGACAGCCTGAACAGTCCTGTTTTCTTCCATTCTCTACACACTATTTTTAAAATTATTATTATTTTTCCTCCTCTCTATCTCTAGTAGAGCTTTTTCACGAAGTTTCTTACAGCGATACTCATCTCTGGACAGCTATTTAAAGATCTGTTGGCATAGCTCCTTGAATAGATTATTCATGCCTGTTCGTGTGCAATTTGGGAACGCAGATCTTCTGGCAAGGCCAAGCGAGCCTGAATGGGAAGAGCTGAGAAACAGGCTGAGACATTCCAGCTACTCATTCACCTCACTCTTTCAGTACATCTGTCCAGGCCTCATTTTGGCTGCACCTCAGATCTTCTCCATAAACTTATTTCCTTCCTTGAACTGGTAGCAGTATGCGTGTGTCTGTTTCTGTACCCATGAGTGTGCTCATCCAGGAGCCTGTCTGTTCTAAGAGGGCTGTTTGAGGAAAATGGAGGGGTATTTACTGGCAAGTTGTGAGCTGCCAGGTCATGGCATTTCTTCTGTTTTTCAGACTGAGGAGGACCCTGCGAATGCCCTTCTAGAACCGCTGTGGCCAGAGATACAGCAGGAACTGAAAATTATTGAACCTGAAGAGGAGCTCTTGCTCTTGCCAGCAGCTGTCCCCAAGATGGGCCTAATTTCTGAATCCTCTTCTTCAGTACAAACAGATAGTTCTTCCTCTGGCCCAGGGCAGAGTCCAACACCGTCTGAGCAGAAATCTGCAAGCAGAACACCACAGATAACAACTCAGGTGCCTTTATTTGGTGCCGGTATGGAACAACAAGAAAACCTCCACAACTGCCAGTCTGATGTGGTTGCACAGCAGAGCTGTGCTTCAGCTCTACCCAAACTGGGTACTCTTCTGACTGGCACAGCCGCTCCAAAGAACCACCACCCAGTGGTGGACAGCAGGAGTGAATGTCTCACTCCTCCCCTGGACTGGAAGCTTCATAGTCAATCAGAATTTAATGAGGTTGCCCCAAGTCGTGAATTTTCTTGTTCTAAAGGAGCATGTCCAGAGTCAGGGAGAGAAAAAGATAGCACTTGCCAGCTGCAGAGGGAAAAGGAAGGTCTTACCAGAGTCCAGACTCAGAAGGAGAAGCCTGAGATAATGACTGCTGATGAAAGGGACACATTCTCCTCCAAGGCGCTGAGTGGAGCTGGAATCCAGGAGCTGAAGGAGGGCAATGCTGTTAGCAGAACCCATGATGCTGGTGACCAGGATGATGAGGATGCCTGGACAGATAATGTGCAGAGCTTAGAACTTGTGGAGCCATGGGAGGATCACCAGTGGGTTACAAGCCCACTCCATTCCCCTACCTTTAAGGACTTTCAGGAGAAGATGATACCAGAGTTTCAGCCACAGAGCCAGAGAGCAGAGATAGGCCTTTCTCTTAGACCACGATTCAGTCGCAGCCTCTCCCTGGACAGTAAAGACACAGTGATGAGTCTGTGGACTATCCCATTCTCTTCCATAGATGCCACTGACCAGCAGCAACTATGCAGTGACATTCTGCCAGTGACTTGTGAGCTTCCCAAAACACAACCCATCTCCCCCTCTAGTTTGGGCAAAGCTAAGCAAGATGAGAATGGCACAAGTCCTCCAGAAGAACTTTCAAAACCTGAGGAGCTGAGGTACCCCCTCAGCAGGGAGGAAGCACCAGCTGAGAAAGAAGGACCCTCCAGAATCCCTCTTTCAGAGCCAGAGGAAAAGAAAATGGATGTGAGCAAAGAAAATCCTTGGAGCTCACAGCTTGAGCTGCCTTTACCATACCAAAATAGCCCAGGCAGTTCTTCACAGGTGAAGAAGACAAAGGAGGAGTTATCCATGTCTCAGGACACTGTCCTGGGAGGAGAGACGGTTACCAAAGCATTGTGCTCTGCCACTGAGTCACAGCTGAGTAATAAAGGTGAAGAAACACCTCGCAAAGTGAAGACTAGGCCATCGTCCCTCAACTTGGATTCACTCCTTCCAGCCCCAGATTTCTTCACATTCGAGAGCCTGTCCATGCCCTCTGCCCCCGGGAACTTCTTGTGTGGGCAGAAGGAAGTAAAAAGCAGTGATTCTGTCCCATCCCTGCCGACTGCCTGCCCTGCTGCCAGTAAAGGCGTACCCTGGGCGTCTCATTTCAATGCCCACGTGGATCTAGATTTGGATTACCTGGCAGTGGCCCATGCCACCACCGGCCGTCGTAACTCTGCCCCTGTCAGCGTGTCAGCGGTCAGGACCTCCTTCATGATTAAGATGTGCCAGGCTAGAGCGGTGCCCGTAATACCGCCCAAGATTCAGTACACCCAGATCCCCCAGCCCCTGCAAGCTCAGAACGCTGCTTCACCGGCTGAGAAGAAGGAAGCAGAAGCCAAGCAGGCCGTCAGGCAGACTCAACGGGTGGCATGGAGCCACCTGGAGGCCCCCAAGAGCCCACTGACAGAGAAGAAAGCCAAAGCAGAGAAAGAAAACAGTGACCCAACTCAAAAGGACTCAGCCTGTCCTTGGCACAGCAGCCTTGGCTCTCCGCTGGAGCCATCTCAGTCCAGTCATCACCCCGCTCTGGATGCCCCTGTTCTGCGCCGAAAGCGCACCTCTGAGGGGGAGACAGCTGGAGATAACCCTCAGTCCTCGAAGATGGAGAGGCCATCAGGGTTCTCCAAGCCTTCCTACAGATCTAGGCCTGGGAGGCCCCAGAGTCTGATTCTCTTCAGTCCCCCTTTCCCCATTATGGACCATCCCTCATCTTCAGCAGACTCCAGGGTGTTGTTATCACCCATAAGGAGCCCCACTCAGACCACCTCTTCGAGCCCCATTTGTGGCGATCTGTCTGAGACTTCACGGACAACGCCTGAGGGGGTGACACTGCGGAACAAAATGACCATCCCCAAGAATGGCCAGAGACTGGAGACCTCTACTAGCTGCTTTTACCAGCCCCAGAGGCGCTCTGTGATTCTGGATGGACGAAGTGGGAGGCAGATCGAATAGCAACTGCTTCTCTTATTCCTTTTCCGTGGTGGATGGGATGGGAGTGTCCAAGACCAACTCTGTTGCCATTTTCCTGTTGTTATAACTATTTTGTGCAAGATGGACCCAAATCCTTTACGGTTTCCTGCAAAGCGTTTTGCCACAGAGGGTCATAGTCTTTTTGTCTTGCTTTTCCTTCCCTTTCTCACTCCTGCCTAGTCCCTCACTGTCTGCTTTTTTTTTGTAAGCCAGTCCCAGGGAACTTGCATTTCCTCGTACTTATTGTCTTACAAGCCTTGTGAAAGTCTCATCCTCCATATGGAAAAAAGGAAAAATAAATCTTGGTATAATTAGAAAATAGGGCTGGGAGGAAACACTGTTCCAAAGCACTGCAGCCCAGGGTGCAGGGGCACAACATCTGCTGAGGAGGTAAGTCCAGATGTTTGGGACCTCCTTCCATTGTTTCCCAGCCACCATGAATGACCATGCCTATCCATCTCTGTTGCCTGATTTAGACAGTATAAATAAACAGTGCAAGGAGACTGGGAATAGCTGAAGAGGAAGGTGAAGCTGGCATGAGCAAGTCATACAGAGTGTGAGACACCCAAGGATGTTCCAGTGACGAACATACAACCTGAAGGCGCTGCCTCCAGCTCTATCCTTGCATCAAAGACGTGCTCTTTCCAGCACGTGCAAGCAATGAAAGTAGCTGGACAGGAAAGGCCTAGTTGTTCTTTTAATCTTCCAAGTCCTGCTCATGAGTTTTGTTGTGCTCAGCCACACTTCCCCGGGCAGACAACATCCGTGTGGCTTGGGAATGAGTGTGTAGCTGACTATCCAGCGGTAGAGACTTCTCAGGCTAGTATCAATGAAGGCAAAGATACGGTCGTAACAAAGGCCAGTATCAAATATTTTCATCATTGCTTAAAGCCAGATGACACCTCTGCAACTATCTCCACCCGTGCTTCACACTGCCAACAGCAGAGAAAAGCAAGAGGATCTTCTGATCTGCACATCCTTGGGCTATTGCCCTCTTGCACCCTGACTGACATATCTTTGACCCTTGGTCTTTCATTGCCACTGTGTGGCATGTCCCCAGGTGCTTTTTTCTCCTTTAAACTTCCTCTCCTTGTGATTTTACATTGTTTCTTTGAGAGCATGGCTGGATGTCACCTCCCTGGCCCTCAGTGCTTTGAGGTTGATTAAAAGTATGGTAAAGAGGATGATTTGTGGGACTGCAGAACAGATCATGAACAGTATCCTGAGAGGGGGATTTGAGGTGAATCAAACTCTCTGCTGAAGGGCCGTTATTGTTACAGGCAAATACACATTCGTATAAGCAACAACTGCCACGGGAATAGAATTAAAGCTTCCTTTACAAAGCCTCTAACTCTATGTTAACCACAGGCTCATCTATTGCCTGGTATGTGACTGTGGGCAATTGCAAAGTCAGGTACAGCTCGTGTTGTCTCTGCAATTTAAATGTCACTAGCGACTACGGAGGAGATGGGAACACAGGCGTTGCTGCAAGCACTGAGATTGTCCCTGTAATGGTGCTTGCAGGGGCCATCATTCATGGAGATGTCTAAGTCTGTAGGCCCTCGGATGGGTATTATGGACTATAGTTTAAGCAGTAACTGAGCATCTGGTAGGAGGTGCCATAGCTAATGAGTGTCAGTCAGAATTTCCCAATGGATGTATGTTCAGGGCTTTTTTTCTGAAGTACCGGCATTTTCAAATTGTTAGCAAACTCAACCCGTGAGCTCTTGGTCTGTACTGAATGTGTCACTTAATTAGTGTCATTGTGGCTGGAGGGCCCAGAGTCTGTACAGTGCTTTCTCTGCACTCTTTGATTGCTAAAGGTGCCAGAGTACTTTTGAGAAGTTCTGGGCCCACAAATGCAAGGAATATATCTTCGGCAGAATTTTCTCCTGCCATATCCAAAGGAAGTGTGAAAAAACAAGAGGGCTTTTCCTTGTCACCAGGTGCAGTCTTTGATCCTCCCCATTGTACTCCTCACTTGTGCATAACACAATGTAAGAGGGAACAGAGCAAAGAATTAAGTCTGTGCTGTCAATTTTGTTGAGGGAGAATATTAAACCAGATGAGAGCCTGGAGTTCTTGTTTGTGTCCATGTTGTCTCACAGATGTCAGCCTATGCTTTACCTGGGCAAGCCATGGACGACAGGTCCAGAATATGCAGCTTCATGACGATTGTATTATCCTCCCCCCAGACCATAAGATGCCTGTGCAGCCTCCTATTAAAACTAGGGGATTGCCAGTCCTCCATGCTCCTCATAGTTAGCACAGCTCTGTCCTGCATTTACACGGCACCCAAATGCCTTTTTTACTGCCTCATGGGAAAGATTTTAACCACCACGGCTGGGTTAATGGCAAATGACTTGGAAAGGTGCGATACAAGGTATTGTGATAAGGCTTTACAGAAAGTAAAAGTTGTGAAGATGATGCCCAGGTTTTTTTGGCATCAACAAAATAGTTTACTTTAGGCAGGGATTTATATTCTCTCAGTTCCTAGAAGTTTTGACTGCCAAGGCATCTGGAACAGAGCCAGCGAAGCTCACGAAGTAATGTATCAAAAGAAAAAGAACATGTGATGAAACCTTGGCACCTTAAATCCGTTCTTTTTTTTTCCCCCCTCCTTGTTCTCATATAAGCTGATCTATGAACAAGAAATGAGGTCTGGCAATTTGTATACAATACCCTGTCTCAGCTCTTAACAGCATTCCAGTAAGTAATAGCGCTTTTGGCATAAGTGGTGAAACTCCTGCAAGAGAAAATTATTGGAAATCTTTACCTAGTATTAAAGATCAGCCTTAACTAAAATCTGTATCCAGACCATACTTTTTAAGGGTGTTTCAGAATTTGAACTCAGATCCAGGTCCTGGATTTTCATGAAGCAGAGATTCTGTAACGAGATCTCTATTTTGTAGCTCGAACCCATCTCTATCTACAATTTTATGTCCAGCCTTCAGCTGATGTATCAAACTTCCAAGAGCCTCGCCAAGTGGGCTTAATGCAGGCACATCGCTATAGCTCTATGGTCACAAGTGGGCTTCTATCAAGAGAACTGAGATAAAGCCCCAGATCCTGCAGAGCTGAGAGTGCTTGCTTAGTTGCAAGGTCCACCATCGCACAGGTATCACCACTCCCAGATCCAGACCCAGACTTCTGCAGAGTTTCTAATGCTTGATGATGGATCCATGTAGATACTGATAGTTGCAGTCAGCTTCAAGGACCAGGGCTTGATAGTTGCGTAGATCCAGAAAACAGAAGCCATCTCCCATTGAGTGGTGCTGACTGTGTGGTTGGAGCTTCCGGAGATCCAACTTTACTACGCCATTCCTGAGGTCACCTTCAGGGTCAGACCCAATGTCGTCTTTGCTTCAGAGCCCTTAGGTTGTCCTCTGCCACCCTGCGGTAGAAGACTGAACCTGAGACTGGAAGCTCTTCTGAAGTTCACGGGTTTGCAGTGGTACACTGTGGGTACCAAACTCCTGCCCTCCAGCACAACCCTGCAACACTAGAGACTTTAAGAAAGGATTTTTGGGTTTTTGCTTGGTTTTGGGTTTGTTTGGTTTTTCCTGTGAAGCATTATGGAGAGGGATAGATCAGATTTATGGGAGATGGGTCTGGCCCAGAATTTGAAGTTTTGTATATGGGAAAGCTAAGTTGGTTGCTCTTGGCATTATGGAAAGGACATTCCTAAATAGACTGTCACATCATTTGCAGCTCTGCAAGGATCATTTCAGGGACCCTGCAGTACATTCGAGTCCCTTGAGAGTGTGAAGAGTGTAAAAGCCACTCCCTAAGTTTGCAGATGGCCCCAGTCTCAGTCATGATACAGTATCACCAGCATGTGTTGCTGTGCACTTCCACCAATGGGAGACAAGTGACTAAATTTCACTTATTCTTCCCATATAGTCAGGGGGTTTGTGTAGCTTCTGTTAAGTGTAGCTCAGAGTGAAATGGTTGGGCTGGCAAAGATGGGAATCCCCTGATGGAAACGAAGGACATGGATAATGTTAGCTCATGTGGGAGCTGCCTTATTGGTGAGAGAGTAAACAGAAATGAGGATTGTGTTTTATCTTATAAACCACATTCCTCTGGGCTGTCCATCCCATGCTATCACTTCAGAAAGACTGAAGCACTTCTTCTTTTCACCTTTAGAGCTTCAGAGAAACTTAGGTCTGCATTAAAGAGCATCCATAAAGCCCTGCAACATTTTCCCTCATCCAGAGTCCAAATGGTGCAATCAAAGTCTTTTTTCTTTCTTTATGAATTCTGAAATGCCTGTAGTGGTGAATATTGTGTTAAATTTATACATATATATATATATAAAAAAGAAATATATAAATATATTAAAAAGGAAATGTAATTAAAATGAAGGAATTGCCTAAATAGAATCCTGCACACCTGTGAAACTTAGGCTGATGCATGGAACTGTTTTCTGCTGCAATTTTTGTAGCATTGAGGGTGTGAGATGAACTGGCTTTTTGCCCACAGAGGAGAAGCTAATTAGTTTTGGCTTATCTGTGGTGGGCAGAAGGCCTGAATCTGCCTTCCTGAGCCAGATCATGTCCTGGGAGAGGAGGGATGAGATCAGGGGAGACCAGAGTGCAAGAACTGATTTAGCTTTCCACCACAAGCTTCTCCCCAGTCCTTGAAAATGCAAACAATCTACTGGAGCATATATTAGCTTTCAGGCATGCCCAGGTTTTGCAGTTGTCCCTTTTGCTTCTCCCCACCTCTAGGAAGAAAAAAAAAAAATCTCTAGAATTGGGGGAAAAGCTGTAGCTGATCCCAATTTGGTTTAGCTTTTGCTTGCTCCTAATCAATATAAAGGCTTGTTGACAACTAATTCTGCTCCAAGCAAGGAATGGAAAGCTGCCACTGAGTTCAACTGGAGATGGAACAGGACTTTAACAGCCCTGGAGAGGAAGGACAGCAGGAGGCAAGTGCTTCCTGAGGGCTCCATGCAGCAGCCCAGACCTTAGATCTTGTTCTTGCAGGCACTGGTCCCCTTTGAAATACTATTTGCTGCCAGGTCAAGGGAAGGGGTGGAAGTCAGACACTGTGAAAAGGACTGTCCCCATCCCACTGGCCCTGGTTTGTGATTATTTCTCCTGCTAGCTCTGATGGATTGTATTTTTGTTAAGCTTTGTTCTCTGTGTGGACTTGCCTGCCTTTGTGCCTTATTGCTTTAAAAAAAAGAAAGAAAAACAACAGCCACAAAAAAAAAGATGTTTTGCCAGGTCTCAGCCATGAGATTAAACTGGAGTTTTTATAAAAACAGACCTGTGCCCTTGTGATGTTTTCTTTTTCCTGGATTTGGTTTATGAATGCGGTGCAAATGCATTTGTCTTCCTCTGACATGGAGTTTGAGCCCTTCTTTTGTTGTGTGAGTGGCCAGGGCACTAAGCTGTGTTTGTCTGGGTTTTGACTGTGGGGATGAAGGTTAGGGCCTGATCACACACTTTTCTGATTAGAGGTTATGAGGGCTGCAGCTGCTCTGCAGCTCTGAAACTGAAGTGGGGGCTTGGAGACTTCTGTAGAATTACCATTATCTGAAATGCTTTAAAATTTCCAAGGATAAAATTCATCCTTTTTCTTACATTTCTAGTTCTACCAGGCTGAAGTTTCAGTGATGCACAACCACATCCTCCCATTTAGCACATCTCCTGCAGAATTCTGCCTTGCCTGTGATAATGTAGAGCAATGCAGAATAGAGTATGGAAATACTTTGAGTGCTTGTAGAGGGGAAGCAAAGCTGGAACAAGAGAATTAACTATAAAGCCTCTGGTGCATTGTGTATGCGATTCTGTTGATTTGTAAAGGACAAGCAAGAACTTAAAAAAATTACAGATTAAGTTTCCTGGTTCTCTGGATTCTTGCAGTGCCATCACTGATTCAACCTCTGAGCTGTAGTGTGGAAATGAATATTATTAGTATCTGTCCATTCTTCTACCCTGGAAAAAAAGACAGGGATTCTTGTGGTTGTAGCCTCAGTGGGCATACCTGCAGTTCAGCCTGCTCTTTGTTCCTCTTAAAAAGCAGATGAATCATTAGGTTAAATTAAATACTTTTTTTCCTACTCAGCAGCTGAACTCAGGGCTTGACTCCCTTTCCTACCTCCTTCATGACTTCAATTTCCCTTTAGGAAAATGCCTGGGTTGTGCTTCCTGCTTACCATGGCAACTGGCACACAAAGTGAGAGAGAAAACCGTCTCTGTTGAACTCTGGAATTGTTGTTAGCTGTAGCCAATTATTAGTGCTGTACGAGAAACAGTATTTTTGTATTCTTTGTGCCACAGAGTCTAGCAATGACTTGGCCATAAGACAAGAGGAGAATCTCAAACTGTCCCCCAGCATTCCCATGGTTATGAAAATCAAGCAAAAGGCACACTGCAGACCTGGCCATGCTCCACTCAGGACTGTGCACTAAATCAGGGTGCTTAAACACGTGGTAGTGCTTGAACACAATTTCAGCCAGTTCCTTTTGCCTGCTTTCCCATCGCAACGAGTTTGAAAGTCTGACTCAGGACAAACATCTGTGTAGGTTGTACTGGAAGCACCAGCTATAACATCTTGGATACTTTCAGCTAAGCCAAAACCAGGATTAAGCAAGTTCCCAAACTGGCTGTTAACCAGGAAACAATCTACCCCAGCGCCAAAGAGCATTTGATACAGGTGTCTCATGCAACCTCCTTGCAACAGCAGGGACACAGGACACGTCTAGCTGGTATCCCACTGGATGGAGCTAAAGGTGAACTGGCAGCAAAGGGAAGGCGGGCGGTGCAGGGAAGGAAATTTAGCCCAGTGGGGGAGACTTAGGCCAAGCTGGCACAAGGCATGAACAACAGCAAAAAGAACAGGATCATAATGGCCAAGATAGAGAAAGGCAGTGAGACCTGTGAGTTAATTTTCTGTGTGAGCAGGATAAACTTTTCAAAGAACATGTCTCACCACAAGGGTAAAGGATGAACAGTTTCAGAGCTAAGGATTAGAAATTAATGGGAGCTGCGAAGCTCAGTCCTGATGCCCCCAAAAGTTCGATACAGTATGAGTGTTAAAACAAGAATGTTTGGTCCTTAATAAAAAAGGGTAGCTGTTTTCTCATGTCTTATTTGCAAACTGTAGCGTGAGATGAACTACATTTTGCAAACCTAGAAAATACACAGGAATTACGTGATGCACTTTGGGTCCAGATACATCTTAAAACTAGACCTGTTTTCTCCCAAAGCACATCTTCTTAGAGAGGGAAGGTTTTCAATCCTGCCTTCACGCACAGTCAGTAACAGCTCTGGGTAGCCAGAGCAGGTCACTGCTCATCACTTAGCTCTCTTGCAGAATTTATCTCAACTAGTGACTGTGCAAGAACTGCAGATGACCTTGTCTATGCTGGAATTTCACCTTGCGTGCAAGCTAACACAGTCAGAAACACCCTCACCTTTTTTTCTTGCTGAGGATAAACCCTCAGCAGTCATCCTCAACTCCTCATGCAGCAGGATCTCCTAAAGATAGATGCCTGAGATTACAGGGAGAGTTCTTGCAGGAGGTTCCCAGCATACCATACGTTGCAGAGGCTTTCCCCAGTTGCTGAAGAGGGCAGGGCTGCCAAGGCGTCGGAGAAGGAGGCTTCATTTATGAGCTAGTTTTAGGTCATGCTTGGTCCCAATAAACATTTGCTTGGCACAAGTCCTTGTTGTAAGGAATGTGAAAAGCTAAGATGCCAGGGCAGTGAGCAGGATGGGAAATAAATCAGTCAGGGGACAGCGAACGCCACTGACAGCCTGGTGCTGGTTTTCGCAGTGAGGTGGGTAGCCAGATGCAAGCATGGCACATAGGGGGCATTGTATGTCATATATGAACCATCAAGGTAAGGAGAAATAGGGCCTGAGAGAGTCTGTGCGAAGAGATCTTATGCAGAAGAAGAAGTGAGGGGAAAGGAGGAAGGGGTAGCAAAGCCTGTTGGAAAAATGGGGGCAAGGCACAGAGTACAGAACGGCAGCCCACATTGCCCCATTGCCTGAAGGAACAGAGACCTTCAGTGCTGCCAGCCACAAACATTCAAGAATGTGAAAGACATCAGGTTGTATTTGTGTGTGTACGGGAGGGGAGCAGCTGAGGGTTTGGGATTCTTGTTGGCTTGGAGGCCACGCTGCTCTGTCAAGTATGAACAGAGGATGTTTCTCAGCGAGACTCTGATTTCTCAGAGCTGGGAATATGACAATAAATTAATAATCTAAAAATACAGTTGGTAAATCTGTCGGAGAATTGAAACATGCTTTTTTTGCCAGGAAAGGACTGTGAATATTCACACCTACAGAGAAGAAATACACAGAGCAAATCTGCAAACACACCACATAGCATCCACCTGGAGAATTTTTTTCTTCAGCCTGTCTTAGTCCAGCAGTTTTTATGCATCTATGCGTATTGCCTGCTCTGAAGTCCACTTACATCCATACCTTCTACATGGCAGCAATCCAAACAGCTAAGAATGAACAGGATATCTTTACAAGCCTCAGCCAACACCAGCATTCACCAGCATTCCTGTCACGGACTCCATCCCTTCCTCACCCTCCCCTAGCATCCCAGGTCCCTACAGAGATTGGATCCCAGGTCTCCCTTGCAGAGATTGGAATCATCCTTCAGAAGCTGAAAAACCAGAAAAAGCTGTGCAGGATTTTTCACAAGCCTGCTCAACATCATTCTGCCATCAGTCCAGTCTTCTTCTTCCTCCTTAGTTCAGGCGGATAAAGCTGGATTTTTCTGGTTGCA
This sequence comes from Fulmarus glacialis, assembly GCF_000690835.1. Taxonomy (NCBI): domain Eukaryota; kingdom Metazoa; phylum Chordata; class Aves; order Procellariiformes; family Procellariidae; genus Fulmarus; species Fulmarus glacialis. The sequence continues at coordinate 70,165 of NW_009216309.1, forward strand.
TGCTTGGCACTTCTGCATAGATCCACCATTGCCCAGATCACTTGCTCATCACAGCTTTTATTTTTGTAAAACATAAATCATAATGTGCCACGTGAGGGAAAGGCTCAGGAAGCAGAAGGCAAATTTGAAGAACCCAAACTTAATTGGCTTAAGCTGCCATTTATGCAATAGGTCAATGGTATAATTTGCAACTGGTTGGAGCAGTTAATACTGCAATATTCTATTCAAAGTAGTCTCAGTTCCTCTTCTTCTGCAAAGTCCTGCAGCATTTTCTCTATATTGAGCACAATGCTATAATCACACCACATTTAGATGTAGCAGGAAGGAAGAGACCTCTGGGTCTGAAGCAAAAAGGGAGGAAAATAATATTTGAAATTACCTGCTTCTGTGGTCCTAAAGTTTTCTACAGGCCATATCTCCAGCCACATCTGTATGCAGAAGGCATTGCTAGTCTCTAGAAAGTCCCATAGCCAGTCGTTTCACCCATTTGCAGAGTTACTTGAGTTTCAGGAATAACTCGAGCAAAAGACCTTTACACGGGTGTGCAGCTACCCACGAAGGCTGCCACGACTGAGGAGTTATTGGAGGGATTTGGCCAAGCAAGGACAGAGGCTGTGTGCCTGCACCGTCCCGCCTTCCCCATTTCTCTCCTCTCTCCTGTTGCAGTTGGCAGGCATTTGCAGTTCACAGCAAGTAGCAGAGAACCCAGTATTTGCTACTGCTGCCTAACTTAAGCGGACGTTGTTGCTTTTTATATTTCTTTAGATTTAGGTATTATTGTAGCTTTCAGCAACGTACAGACACACACACACACACAAATAATTAAAAACCAAACCCAGACCATACACAGTCTCTATGGTCTATCCATGTCCTCGAGTCTCACAAAAAAGTGCAGAAGATTAATTTCCTCATGGAAATTGCTGAGAGTTCAGGCTCTCCAAGTCAGTCACCACCCCACTGAACCAGAGGAGTGGCTGATCCATGGAGATTTTCCTTTTAGAAGGCACACTTATACAGCAAAACCCCTCTGTGTTGCAGGGACCTGTTTCTCCTTGAAGCTCTTCACCCTCATAGCTGCCTCTTTCTCTCTCCCAGTACCTTAGCAAGGGACTATTCAGCTGCGGAGTTTCTGTAGCACCGTGCATCATGGTGCTTTGCACTCAGATCTTCAGGATGGGCTTACAGGTCTTGAAAGCCTGCCTTTGCACTGCCCCAGATGTCCCAGATACAGAGCTTTATCATTTCCCCTTCCCAAACACACAATCTTGAACAAGAAAAAAAATTCACTTCCACTTCTTTTTAATTAGTATTTTGGTGAATATACAAAACCAAAGATCAAGGCAGCTGGCAAGTGTCAGGACCGGAACCAGTACACATTTGGAAAAGGCTTCACCTTAAAACGCTCTGTACAGGAGCATATTTCACACAACACATGTAACTGCTGAAGTGTTCACTAGGAAAGACACCAGATCAGTCTGGGCCAAAGTAAACAGCCTCTATTGAACTGCGTGAGAACTGTAACTGCTGATGCAAGGACTAGATTTGGTTCAGCAAGCTCCTTGCTTGCATTTTTCACAAGAGCTACTCGTTGCCATTATTTGCCATTTTCCTATGTGATCTGGGGATGTGGAAGGGGAGTGCACAGGGGATGTGACCATATATATGCAGGTAGCTGAAGCCAGAAGCATAGTAATCTAGGAGCGTGGGACAGCCGCTTTCACAAAGCCAACTACAGCACAGGACCCTTTGTGTTCTGCACAAATTCTAGCCCGCAGATGTGTGAAATCTTGTGTGAAGTACATAACAGCTTTTTGAAGGAGTCACTTGTTAGCAAGAGGAGGTTTTTCTGGACAGTTCTGAAGGTAGGAGCGCATGCAGTAGTTTCATCAGTGACAGGAGGTAGGCTTGAATATAGGCAGCGTATTGCTGAGGAGTGAGCTAGCCTTTTATTGGGCTTGACTAGCACCAGACTTTTTATCTGTGACATGTCTTTACTGCTGACACACTTAAACTCTGAGAGAATCTGCCTTATTCTAAGGCAAGGGGTGACAGAGACCAGGAATAGAAGTTGAATGCTAAAGTATATTAGAGAGGTCTGCAGTCTTCTCCCTTGCAGCATTCGTCTTTATCGGTCACAGGAGGTTACGGTTTTGCTCAACATAGCCCTTGCTGGAGCTTTTAGCATTATGATTTACATTCAACCTAGTTTTAGAGAGAGATTTTTCTGGAGCAAGCGTATATGGACATTTTCCTTTCTGATGTCATCACAGAACAAACCAGATCACTTCTTATCTTATGCTCCAAGGATTTCTTGCACATTGAAAGAAGGATTGTGCATCAGCCAGGAGGCATTAAGGCTGCAGAACAAGGGGCAAAGAAGGGACAAGAAGATTCTTTCCTGGAGTCGTCAGCTCTGTGTGTCAAGTTTTTGGAGGGGCAAAAGTATATATGGGAGAGGTAGTAGGAAAACTTCAAATCCTCCATGGCACAAGGAGAATGGAGCGGAAGACGAACAAATGCAGTTTCACGCGGTGCTTCAGGACAGTGCTGAGGACACCGGGCCTTCAGTATTCAATTCTGCTCCAGTAGAACATGGTACCAAGGAGGACGCAGAACTGAAACGACAAGACTTCTAAGTTTCTCTGCTCCCCGTTTCCTTCTCCCCACCTCTCCCCCAGCCCCATTTAGTCATACTGGTAGGAGAGAGCGACAGAAGTTCTTGATAAGCAAAGTCCGTTCAGGCAGAGGAAGCTTAAAGCTTTTTATCTGCACAGAAGCTTCACAGTGAAGAAAGAAGATATGTGCAGCCATAACTATTTGACTGGATCACTCAGCTCACTGGGGATTATCTGTCATGAAGCTGCTATAAAACTACAAATTCTTCAAACTAGAAACTGAATTATCTGTCATGATTACTGTTTAGATGATCCAATACCCTTCACAAAAAAGTATCTGCAAGCTGTGCTTGCTGTGTTGTATTGCTGAGATGGCAGCAGGCCACAGCAGGCTGGAAGGCCATCGAGCTCCTCTCCTGTGGAAGCCAGAATGGAGGGGAACTCGCAAATGTAGCCCTGTAAATTCTTCAAACTAGAAACTGAATTATCTGTCATGATTACTGTTTAGATGATCCAATACCCTTCACAAAAAAGTATCTGCAAGCTGTGCTTGCTGTGTTGTATTGCTGAGATGGCAGCAGGCCACAGCAGGCTGGAAGGCCATCGAGCTCCTCTCCTGTGGAAGCCAGAATGGAGGGGAACTCGCAAATGTAGCCCTGTTAGTGGAACAGGCTGCAGGCAGATTGGTGACGAATGAATAACTATAATCTAAAGACATTTTAAATGCGTCAGTCCTGTCATCGACCTCCACCCAGCTGGGTGTGGAATAGCAAGAAAAGAAAAGCGGAAATAAAGGCAAATATTAAGTACTCACAGTCCAGCAGAGGATGGCAAAACCAAACCAGGCAACACCCCAGGCATGTGTGTTCATTGGCCCAGAAATAGCGTCATAACAACCCTGTAAGACAACCGTGAATGGATCAACACCAGCTTTGAGCTTGTATTGCAAGACAACAAGCTTATCCACCTCTGAGAGAGACTGAGGTGGAATGCTCCTCTCCTATTGCAATTTGGGTAGCTTATAGGGTCTCAAGAAGACAAGCCGGAGCTACACTACTTATTGACAACTTGCAGATAGCTTACCTGTTTCTAGCACCAAATACAAAGTAGATCCATCTCAGACACTTCAAGGACAACTTTCTGTGCCATCCACTTGCCAAGTATACATATATAACCAAACACAGCCAACACAGAGTTGACCTTCAGAATCAAGAAGCTGCAGGCAAATTTGGAAGCTTAAACGCCTTCTAGAAATGCTTGCTAGTGGAGAAGTTGATGCTCGTGACCCAGCAATCTGTTTGAATAGGACAAGCTGGTCTACTGAAAAGTTTTACCTTGAGGAGGAGAACTGCTGACTTGCTCACTCATACTGTAGGCACTGATCTTTGGGCTAAGTTTGATTTAGCTACTGTCCATCTACATGTTGGAGACGTCACTTCTTACTGGTGGCATTGGGAGAGTTTTCTTAATAGTTCTCTCTCCAACAGGAAAGCCTTTATTACAATCTATCCTGTGTTCAGCAACATGGCCAGGACTCTACAGGTATTGCTTCTCCTCCAGAAACCTTTTGAACACCTATAGCTTACAGTGGAGGAGGAAGGCTATTCACTGTTTCCTTCCCTTCCAGCAAGGCGTTTTTGACCAACGTATGTTAACTGAAAAAAGCAGAGAGGATCTTACGTTGCTGTTATAGTAGCCGGGGACTCCAAGCTTGCAGCCATCGAGGTTGACGGGAGACTCTTTGGCATTCATGACACAGCAATTGCACGGCCAAGGGAAGTCGGCATCGCTGTGTGTGGTGCGGAAGGCGGACGTGTACTCCTGCCAGTCGGAGGGACCCCACACCCCACAGCACTTGTTCTGCGGGGCGAGAGAGAGGAACGGTCTTTATGGTCCCAGGTCACAGCCCTGCACATGGCTGGTTAGGCATTAACCACAGATTTATGGGAGAGATTTTTGAAGTGCCTGCCTTTGACAGTCTGCCATCTGATAAACGAGCAAAATGGGGAGTATGGCAGGACTTTCTCTAAGGTTCAAGGCAGATGCTATCCTCTTTATTACCAAGCGGCCCCAAGGAGAACTTGAAATTCCAGGGCTGCAGAGCATTTAGTAATTAGTGAGATTTTTCAGTGTTATTACTACCTGAAGCATGAGTTTATTCCATGTCTTTGTAACCCCTTCAGTCATCCATTTGTCATTGTTATTTACTGTATCTGACTTGTTATACCTCTCCAGCATTTGCTTCAGGAAGAGATTCGGAGTGAGCTACAGAAAAAAAAAAAACAGAGAAGAATGCAGGAACTATGTAAATAAGTGGCCATGTAAAGCAAATATAGAGTTATTTGGGGTGGGTTGGTTTGCTTGTTACAGTGTCTTGCTAGAGAACAGGAATGCTGCGTCTCCCCCAGTTTTACGCAGAGGAGACTAAAGAGCAGGATTTGAGGAGCAGGAGCAACAAAGACATAGATTCTTGAGCACGACTCTTAAGCAGGCCTTACCAGATGTCAGATCACAGGAGATGTGCAGAAGCTATGGGTTACATTTGATATGCTGCTTGGAACTAAAGCATCACAAGTCATTTCCCCCCCTTGCCAATATCTCCAATAACCCACGTAATCTTTCCCTCACAAGTAACATTGCCTGGGGCGATGCTGAAGATTTGTCTTCTGCATATGTGATAGATTAATCTGTAGGTGAAAGACTAAACACTGTATTGACGATCCAGCTAACCCACACTATTATTTCCTTAACTGCAAGGTTGCAAACATTTTAAAATGTTAAAAATAACAAAACTGTGTTAAAAAGAACAAAGTTATTTCCTTGATTGGAAGGATGACGTTGGAGACTTTCCTTGTGGGGTGCTACTCTAACTCAGCAGTAGTCCTTTGAGTTTACACTGTACCACCACACAGGCCATTTACTACGCTGAGCAGGACAGCCACATGCCCTAGGACTGCAGTATTTCCCAGCGCGGTTTCAAGAAAACATCAGGAAAGCAATACTCACAAAGTCTCGGTGAGTCGCTGCCGTGATGCAAGAAGCCATTTCAAATGCATAAGTGATCAGCATCAGAATAATATACTGTGGGAGAAAGACAGCAGAGTTAGCTCTTGGAGAAACAGTTAAACAGTTTCTTCCAGTTCTGTATTTTTCAAGATGAAGCCCAAAACCCTGCTCAAGGCAAAGGAGGCCAGGCTGTCCTAGTCTCCTCAGTTCTCTCCATTCCCTTGAACATTCATGTAGCCCTTCCCTGTGCTTGTTTCAGTTTGCAATCTGCTTTCTTGAAGGTGTATGACCACAATTGTTCTCCATCTCTCAGACAAGATTTCATCAGAACCTCATGGCATTAATACCACCCTGCCTCTGTAAAATACTGTAAAACCTGTAAAATACTTTGCCTGATATGTCCTAGAATAACATTTGCCCTTTTCATTGTTGCATCCCACTGGCAGTTTATGCTTGTTCCATGTCTCCTCCTTCCACTTCCACTTGCCAGCTACAAGCTTTTCGGCAAGAAGCTGTCCACTCCTAGCAGGAGAGCTTGTACTTTGGGGACACAGAAGGTGCAATATAGGGTGTCTTTCAGATCCTCCTGATTTTGCATCGTCAGCTTTCCTCAGCACTCCTACTTTGTGAGCAAAGATCCTTCATGAAAACAGATCCTGAGGATCACCTCTCATAGTCTATTTCACTGTTTCTCTTTCCTTCTCAGCACAGTCCCTTTAACCTTTCCCATATTTCCTTTGAGTTCTTGTGCCTCTATTTCTCCTCCCACATTTTATATGTTCTCAGATTCAAGGCATCTGTTTTCTTCTTACCCCAGCTTCTGCCCCTTTGTACCCTCTCTCCTCTCCTATACCACAGCCTTGGGTTTCAGCTAAGACACCAAAATTCAGAGTTAAGGGAATTCTCTTCCATCAGCTGTTTGATGGCGAATTCCCTGGCACAACAGTTCAGGTCTCTAAGTGTCTGCTGTTTAAAACAGGCACCCTGCCATCCCATATTAATCCAAGAGAGAGCCAGTTCCAGAGTTTTCAGTTCAACTCATCTTTAATGCAAGCACCAATTAAGTTTCACAACCGTCAACCTGAAGGACTAAGTAAGAAATCGTACAGAGATTTGTTCGCATCTTAACATTGTCCTTGGCTTATCCAAAGCTTTCCGTCCCCACCCCTGTAATTTCTGCCTGCCTGCTGATGTCTAATGTTCTCAACTGCACCCATATTTGGTATAGTAACACATACTAATGCCTTGTACAGAAGCCATTACTTATCAGCTCCTGAACTGAATCGTACATGACAGCTGAAAGGCAGTAAGGGGTGGGGAGAAACAAGGATCTAAACCACAACCCAGCTACATCTGATTGTAAAAGTGCTTCTGCATTGCTTCAGAGCAAGGTCAGAGTCAAGCCAGTCAGCTTAAACCTCCACTGTGGCTATCACCATTAATTCCCTCAACCTGGTTCGGGAGATTCTCATGCACGTGTCCTCACAGGAGTCACCTTGTGACCACAGCCATGGTCAAGAAGAACCTTTGGCTCCTCATCACTAATAAAAGCTGTCTTTGCTCAGTAGGTGATTACCAAGGTGAGCAGGGAAACTAAGGCAGCACTTTTTTCAGTCTGCCAGCAATGGGTGGGCAAACTTTGCTATACTTACCACCAGCAGCAAGGTCCTGTTGCACTTAATGACTCCAACGATGCCAAGGATAGACAGAGCAAAGAGTGCAAAGCCAACAAAAATGCCAATCCAAGCAGCAGCGTAGATGTCATCATTTTCTGTGGCTTCCAGCAGAGGGTAGAGACCATAGGGATCGGACACAAAGAAGATGCACTCTGCTGTGAGGGCAATGCCGCACATCTGAGAAGCACGTTTGGAAAGTCCATTAGATCAAGCTTCCCCAAAGAAATAGCAGAGACAGAAAAAGATGGAGACCGCTTTCCTTTCATTCAACTTCCTGCCAAACAGGAGCACTCAACTCCTCCTCTGCCCAACTCTACAATCTCTTGTATTGTGCCTTCACAGAAGAATTGCAGGCAGGACCCACCCAGCCTAGACCTGAGAGGTCAGGCCTGGGACTTGAGGAATGTTAAGAAAGAATTAACAGAACCTTTCCCATCACTATATGGAGGGAGGTGGCTGGAAAGATGTTGGTCAGCAGCAAGGGCTTGTCTGCTAGAACTCATGTTGGTCTTGTGGATCAGCCCCTGCGGTCCCTTGCTGTCCCCTCCCCACCCAACTGATCAGCTAGCACAGCTCTCCTTTACCCCTCCTCTCACGCTTTACTGGTCTATTTATATGTGGACTTCATACCTGAAGAGGGATTTCATGGCTGGGAACTGCTGTTTTAAGAAGTGTCATACTGGAAGGAAGCCTGCACCCATACTTGACCCACTTGACTTACCCCAATGACCACATTCCCAAAGACTAATAGACCCTGCAAGATGCGCATGCCATCATCACTTTTTGCCATCTTTAATTCTTCATGTAACCTGGGAAAAACCAGACAGTCTTCAGTTAGACCAGTATAATAGGCTTCACTCAGAAATAGAAATTATCTCTGAGGAGAAGAATAGACAGAACCTGCCAGCCTGTCTGTACACCTCCCACCCCTTGCTTCATATAGTTTCAGAGAAGAAACTTCCCCAGGTGCGAACCTGGTAACTCAAACACTCCTTGACACTTGAGCTACAGAAGATTGGGACCACTTTGGGGGCAGCCAGTGTCTTCGGCTCCCTTTCGGGTAGGGTTTTCATCATCACAATAGTACCCAATGCAAACCTCAGCTCATAGGGTTGCATTTCCACCTGGCTAGAAACACCAGCTACACCCGGATGGACAGGGGACAAGCTCAGTGCCCTCATCTCACTCCTCTTCCAGAGTCAGCTTTACCCCAGAGTACGCTATCCACCCCACTGGACCTTTCCTCTCGGCCAGCACTGCCACAGAACTGAACTGGCAACCACAGCACTTTAGCTGTACGCCACACACATACCTATGGCTCACGGCTTGGCAGCACCTTGCTAAGAGTAGCCCCATCTCCCCCTCCATGCCGGGAACTGGAGCTGGGCCCCCCGTTCCCAGTCAGGTGCAAGGGAGGGAGGGAGGGAGGGAGCTGCTCAGGCTGCAGCTGGCTCACGGGAGCCGGGCCAAGTGGCGTTCCCAAAAAATTCCTGAGAGCGATATATCCTGCAGGCTGGGGCCAGGCGCCCCGCATTGAATTCATCCCCTTCCAGAGAGAGCAGCATAAAGGCACTAGTCAGAGGTGTGAGACATCTTGGAGAAACAAGCCCAGATGCCAGCGCCAACGAAACCCTTCTTTCAAAGGGACGGAGCGCGTGTGTGCATGGGGAGGGGGAGGGAAAAAAAGCCCAACCCCGAGACAGCTGCATTTGCTGGGTGGTTAAGAAAATACAAGCCGTGAAAGAAAGGCTGAAGTGGACCCAACTTGAGCAGAAACAGAAAACAGCTTGAACACCCCTCTTCTCCTAGAGTACCTGCACCAGTGCCTTCTTTTACTGGGGTTACTGACTCTAGGATTCTTCAAAGAAGCTGTTGGAAAATAAGGGCAGACACAGCTGTCAATGAAGGGGCATTTCTTGAGGAATAGAGCGTTGTGGAACCTCTCTAACAATGCCACCTTCAGCCTCCTCAGCAGCTGCCCTTTTAGGGTAGGCAGGACTTCCAACAGTGACAGAGAGAAAACCAGAATTTCCTACCATCATTTCTGCAGTGGTTTGAGGGTTAGGCATGAGGCGTCTCCAGTGCTCTCACCATTATACCAGCAGCAGAGCATATAAGTATTTTCGCATGATAGCGTGAGTGGGAATGGCCATTATTTCCAAGGTAAGAAGCCATTTTTATTCCCAGCCAGGCTGTTGGAGGCCAGCCCAATACATCTGAAGCTGTATGGCTCTGTACTTGAAAATGGCAGGCTCATGAGGTCAACCTGAAGCTCTGTCCCTACCAACTTGTTGACCAACCAGCATTCCCGGGGGCCACATAAAACTGCCTCACAGATCAAATCTGGGTCTGGGCAATGTTTTGCTACATGTGGTCTGTAATACAACACTGCAGAGCCTGCCAAACCTGAGACCGACACTGGTCCTCTACTCATCTGAAAGCTGTAGAGACCACTGCTGGGCTCATGGACCTCCATGCTGCAAACTCCGGAGATTTTCGAAAAGCCTTTTGTTATTGCCGGCTAAGAGACATCACAAGTCAGGGGGCAGTCCAAAAAGCAAGGAAATCTTCCCTGCTCAAATGCAGGCATGTGAACTCTGACTACTACATGGAAAAACATGCCTGCTCCAGCTGCCATGGAGATAGCAGTGTTGAGTGTGCCATGTGGCTAGCATGACAGATGACACCAAGCGTGATTAATAAAGTCACAACCCTTTCCTTAACACCTCAGGAACCTCTTTCTCCTTCCCTTTTTCTCCTACAGACCCCCCTGCAGTGTAACGACAGCACTCACACCTTGTACATGGGCTGTCCACCCAGCCCATGTGCTTGCCTTCCCACAAGCTGGCTTTCTTCTCCTCCCTGGTAGGCAGGACCTACCTCGCTTTTGCCTCTCCTTGGGCAGGTATTACTGCAGGCATGCCAGCCTGAGAAAACAAGCCTCTTCTCTTGGGGCAAGCCCATCTCCAAGGATACTGTAGCTGGGAGGAAAGCTGGACACAGTCACCACCACACAGATATCACTGGGGAGTGGCAAACTTCTAGGCAACTTAAGGCTCTCCAGTACCTTACCTAAGTCCAATGGGATTGCAGGGTGGGGGGAAGCGGAGAGACTGGGAAGAGGAAAAGGGAAGGAAGAGCCTTTACTGTAGACCTATAAATGAATGAGTGTCATGATGTTGCCGTATTAGTATGAATTCTCCCTCTGCCTCCAAGTGATTGGCACTGAGGGAGTCCGTTTCTCGGTGTCCACTTCGTTCCCCTATGCCACGTGTGGCAATCCCTTGTCTGGCCCCTTCTCTGTCATAGGGGGTCTAGTATGGGCATCACGGATGAGAGACTGGGGAGGTGCTCCAAGGCCACGACAACACCTGGGCAGCTGGCGAGTTGACCCTCCAACGTACCTCAGAGGAGAAGCCGCCTGCTGCCGGCTCCTCACGCCTCAGAGGTAAGCTGCGTTAAGCAAGAGCAACTCGCACAGCACTTGGAGCAGGTGCATGACTACAGAGGCATAAGGCAAACCTTGGCCAGCTTGCCCGAAGCAAGCTGCACGCCGGTATGACTCACAACCACCCATGGGGTGTGACACTGGTAGGCAGTCCTCCTCCCAGCCCCTAGAGAGACAGGCGCCATGAGCTCGTGCCTGTGGACACAAATCAGTTTGGAGATAAAGGAGCCTTCTGTGTGGGCTGGTTAAGGTTAGTTTCACAACCTAAATACAGTTTCCTGGGGCTTCAGGGAAACTCCTGAGGAAACCTGAGCTTCAGCTGCAACCGTTATCCAAAATCTCCATACAAGAAGGTGGCCAGGTCCCGGGATTTCAGCCTTGAGCTTCCGTGTACCTGGTGTTCCTCAGCACATACCGGGCACCCTGCAGTTTAGCCGTGACCTGTCGAGTTCCCAGGTATTCAATTATCACTACCATGGACTTTGCTCCATGCTCCAAGCAGCTTTGGAAAGGTGCCTATTGCTCCCATTTTATCACAAAAACCTATGCCCCTCCTGAAGCACATCCTTCAGCCCTGGTCACAACCCAGACTGCAACTCCTCTCCTCTCCTCTCCCCCCACACCACCAAAACACTCCTGCCATTCATGGGGGTCCAGCTGAGCCTGTCAGAGCCCAGGAGCAGTGGTAGCCCTGCCTCCCCCGTCCCTCCATAGATTGCCCATGCCCTTAGAGCTTTCTTGACCTCTCCTCCCTTCCTCTACTCACAGGGGCTCTGCAAGACCTGCAGCACGACTGTGGCAGCCAAAAAGGAAGCTCCTTTCTGCAGAGGCTGGCTTCTGCCCTTGTATTTTAGGTGACCAACCCCATGCAGGCTTTCAAAGGAAGCCCTGCTCACAGCTGTGCCTGGATTCAGGCAGGATTCAGTCTCTGTTGTGCATCCCTCACACACATTGGGCTGATCGATCTTCTGAAGCCTCCACACCCTCTTTCTATAGATTGGGACAGGATTTCAGTAACCTTACAGACGAATGCCTCCTGCTTAGCCTAGTCCTACTCCATCTATAGCCAAAACAAGCCAATGGATAAGAACTGGTTTGGCATTGCACCATGCAGAAGCGGGTCCCATTTTGATTGCCTTGCGTTTTGTGCCAGTTGTCATGGTGGAGTCATGTCACTGTGACCAAGGGATGTCCAAAAATACCCCTGCGACCATCATTTGTTTCTACACCCTGCTCTTAGAGGTCTCTCAGCGTGGCGGCAGGGCTTACAGGGGCTTCACCTCACCTCTTGCTACGCTCCTTTGCTTCAGCGTCCCTGCACAGGGCATTGCATTCTCATCCCCCGGTGTAAGGAGGCAGAGACTAGGGACGCATTTGTTTTATTACTTATGGCCTCTGCAGCCTCCAGGCGCCTGGGCTGAAGGGCTCCAAGCCACTCAAGCACAACTAAACAAACTCAGCTGTGCAACAGCAGAAACCTTGTCCTTGCCGGTAACCGCCTCCGACGCAGAAGCCTGGGCACCACACCTCCTGCCCCTCGCACTCCCCCGGCCCCGGCGGGAGAGCGTGTCTCTACAGGCAGGAGCGAGATGCCTGGGCTGGGGCTGGGGCACTGACGGAGAGAAGCCAGCGGGCTGGAACTGCCGCCGGAGGTGCCGTGCCGGTGCTGGTGCCGGTGCCACGGGAAGCCTCCATGGGCCACAGACCTGCCCACACCCTGACCTGTTGCGGCCTCTGACGACGAGGCTTGAGAGTCCAGACAGCAATAAACCTACTTTTTTTTTTTTCAGTTGGCTTTAGTGGAAAATTTAGCCCCCAAGGGGCTTAAAAAGAAGGTAGTTTCCAAGTGCTTGGGACATCTTCAGAGTTACACAATTTTTAAGAGGATGCAATTAAATATGTTATTGATCAGTCGCTTGGACTCTGCTGTAAGAAGCCAAATGCTTTACAAGTGTCAATTCATCATTCGTTTACTTATTTTAAAGCAAATACCACCAGTGCACACAAAACCATACACTCCTCCTGCCCCGTCGGACTTTCCCCATCGCTCCACCTGCCCCGAAATGCAGCCGCCTCTGATAGAGAACAGCTTGTGCGCCAGGAGTCAACCCCACTCAGAAAAGGAAGAGCCAGCCAGTTATTTTGTGCTACCACGGGAGAAAAAATAAAGCAAAAACAAAGCTCAGCATCAAGCAGGGGTCAGAGACTAATTAAGTTTCCTTTCGAGAGAGATTGCTATGAAATGAAGCCTGTGTGAACAGTGGAGTGGCTGGTAAATCATCATCAGGCATAATTACCTCGGAAATAGAGCTGGGAGGTAGGCTTTTCCTCTCTCCCTCATTAGTTCAGCACAGCCGAAACAAGAGGATTTTTTCTTTTTTTGCCTTTCCTATTTTCACAAGTGAGGGGGAATTACAGGATTCATCTTTCTCTGCAACAACTTTTCTTTTTTTTTTTTACACTCAGATATATTTGCAACAGATTTAATTTTCCCGTTCCCTCCTCCCCAGTCTTTAGGAGAAAAAATATGAAACAAATTAAAACAGCCATAGAGAAGATGCAGCCTGAGGTAAGAAAAATGAAATACTTAATAATCTTCTGCAGTTAACCTTATCCAGGTACCAGACTCCCACATACTAAACACAGCCCAGGGACTAAAATAAAAACCATTAAACATAAAAGCTTCCTTTTCTCCTAACAGACATTTATCGCTCATGTGCCTCATTAAGAGGAAGATGATGACCAAAGCAAGGCACTCACCCCTCCCTTCTCGAGATGCTTCCCAGCAGAAATCCCGACCCACCTGCAGAGCCGCAAAAGCCCCTTTCTCCCACCTCCGCTGGGCTTTAAAAAGCCCAGGTTGCTTGAGGAAAGTGCTGTGTGATTGGTAGGTTGCCCATCACATGAGGAAAACTTTTTTTTCTAGCCAAACCTGTTCCCCGGTCCTCTGTGCGACCAGAGGGTGTCTCCTGGATTCTTAGATCGTATCGGAATGCCATTGTGCTGAAAACGCAAAGCTTTAAAGAATTTCTATTATTATACCCTCGAAAGGGTGGATGAATGACTCACTCGTAAAGAGATACTTGAACTTTAAAGAGGATAAGCAAGTTGGAAGGAAGTAAATATAAATATTAGGATTGCTGGACTGCTGTTTGAACATGCGTATAAGAAGAGTGTACTGACTAGAAAAAGAGAGTAGATGAATTTTAATGTTTTCATTTAATTACGTTGCATGGGGAAAATCCAGTGGTTTGGGTTGGATCCATTTTAATTTTATTTAGCTTGGGATGTTTTTTGGAAACAGAAGTGTAGGCGTTGGCTACTCTGCAAGACACTGTGGATAACATGAAAAGTGGGGAGACTATTGCATTTCCTTGGGCCCTTTGGATTTTTAACACATTCAGTCTTAATAAGACTGAGCAAAGTCAAGCACAGACATATATATTAATTGGCCTGTGATGAACTGAGAGGGGCTGAGGCTGAGGAGCACAGCAGAAAAGGAATGTCTCTCACCTTCCTCTCCCTCACCCATTCCAGTAGAAGTCTGCCAAAAGTCATGATTCCTGTTATTGGAACCTTGAGCAAGTCTCTGGCAAAAGCGCATGTGCTTGGGCTTGGTGTTCTTCATCTGCTGGTGCTAAAACCAGCCAAATGAATAATGGGAATAAGGGTAATGGGAGCTTCATGTTTTTAGAGCCCTTTACAAGTCAAAAGCAAACATCAAAAGAATATGTATGTATCTCCTTGGTAGCCATCCTTGCAAATACGTTGTGGGAAATTAGTGAGAACTGCAATAGCTCAACGTTTTATGGATCCCCCTGGTACTTGGAGACAACTGAAGAGAGATCCAGCTCTCCCATGAGATCCCCATGAGATTTCACCCTGAGGAAGGGAGAGTGCTTTTGGCATTTCCAGCTCCTTGAGGTATGACCGCGATAAGCAAAAGAAGACCCAGCCATTGCAGCCAGCCTGATAGAATAGACAGGGGCAAGAAATTTGTCATGTGGGTTCTAAAGAGTAGGGATGCAGATTTGTCTAGACCTAAATACCTCGGAGCCACTTGCCCATTATTTGTGTTCCCTACAAGATGTGAAGTCTGCAGTCGCTGCCCCATCTTTCGGCAGTGCTGGGGGGACCACGCATTTCACGCTGACCGGTGTGCTGGGGTCTAGGAAGGCAGGCTCCCATCGTCACTGCCGGACACTGAGAGCAGCTGGCAGGGGGATAAGCAGTGCATCTCTTGAGCATCACGGCCTGGCAGGTCACGGGGCAGCGGTTAGACACGAGCCCTGCCACGGTGAGACACTCCACCACATCTCAGCTAGGACGAGAAAAGAGGCAGCAAGTGTGGAAATGCTGTTTTGGGAAAAGAAGATGAGGAAAGAGGAGAGAGGGAAGGGGAAGCTCTTAGTGAAGTCCGTGGTCTTGCCAGTCACCAGTACTGAGAGCAGCTGTTGGGAGAGAGCCCTGATCTCTTGCTGCTCCGTAGCCCTGTCTGGGAAGCTGCAAACAGGCATTAGCGTGAATCCTCGTTTGGGCTGGACGAGTGGGTGAGGCCGGGGAGGGTGGTATTCAATCCCAAGCTGCCGTCACCATTTGGCTGCTAACAGCTTGTTGTCAATCTGGTTTAGTGGGTAAGAATATTTTTTGGTGATATCCGGAGACAAATTTGGTATTGCGAAGGAGAGAGTTGGAATGGGGCTTTTGTTTGTTTGCACTTTTTTTGGTGTGTGTTATTAAGGCAGGGAGTTTGCATGAATTTGTTTGCGGAGCAGAGGGTCAGAGAGAGACCTTGCCTGAGCAAGGGAGTGCAGCAGGGCTGACAAACCATGCGGTGGGAAGCCCAGGTGCCACCATGGGTACTTCCAGTGGGGTGCCTGCAGCTGCTTTAGTCTCCCCTGTAGGTCTGCATCTGTGCTGACATACTTCAGATGAGAACGTGCCAACACTGCTATATAGCCAGACCTATACATTCGTGCAAGCTCTTGCACTCGCGAAAGCTACAGACTCACAAGCGCACAGACCCCCTCACAGAGCCATTCCCACGCACACATGTATATACACATGTACAAATCCACACGTGCATGTGCTTTCCTCATGTGTATCCAGACATAGGTCCACATACACGCATACCTCTGTTGTGTGTGGGTTAAAGGCAAAGCGCTGGCTTGGGAGTGAAGACACCCTGCAATTCGGGGTTTCATCTGGAGACACAGTCAGATGCTGAGGCCGCAACCTGGCCCATTTTTAGATGGAGGTGGAAAATGAAATTTCTCAGGAGATCTATCACTTGACTATGGCAACATGCTTTACGGGTGACATGGCAATGTGAGAACATGTCTGTCACTAAGTGTGCCGTGGCTTTTCAAAATTAGCGTGGGAGGGATGCTGGAGGATGCCCAAAGAGAGAACAAAGACGCTGAAAAGGGCTGAGTAGATGCTGTAGGTAATTCCAATGGGCTGGCCTTGCTCCTAACCTCTGAGAATACTTTCACATCCCTGCATCCTTTGAATTTCCTTTCTTCATAGCATGGAAATAGCGATTTAAGACAGAATGCGAGAGGGAGGAATTAGGGAGGGAGAGAGGGAGAGAGCACACAGGGAGGAAAAGGAGGTTATGGCCAAAGCAGCAGGGTCCCAGGAGTAATTTCTGTGACCGCCTCATGCCAGCATCACGAAAGAACTGCCGCCATCCAGGAACAGGAGGCTCCTAACTGCATTTGCAACGTTGCACAGGGAGATCAAATCTCACAGTTAAGGGAGAGGGCTCAGGAAATCCCACATCCCTAGCGGTGCGGCTGCAGCGTTGGCCGAGCCCATGCACAGGTTCAGCTTGACACACACCACGTGTTTGTCCCAGAGAGTGGGACTTTTTTGATGAGCATCCCTCCAGCGCACGGCAGCAGAGCGCAGCAGCACTGCCGGGGGCGAGGCCGAGCATCCCTGCTGCAGCGTGCTGCAAAGGCCCTGCCCGTGAGCGGAGGTGCTGCCGCCTTTCCCGGCAAAGTCCCCACCTCACCGGCCGGGTCAGCGACCTCCCCCTGGGGGCACGGCTGCCAGCAGCCCCAGCCCCAATTCCTGCCACCCGGATTTGCTCCCGCATTCCCGGGAGGGCTGCGAACAGCTGCTTCCCGGTCCGCAGTTCGACCTTCCTTCCCTCAGCCAGATTTGGGTTTGAGGCTCGCGCCTGCCACCCAAGCCCTCCACGTGCCATGGCCGGGAGCCAGCTCCTGCCCGGAGGAGAAGGGAATTCCTCACGGCCGCCTCCTCTCGCATCTCGGTGCATCCATGCGGGGGGCGAGGATGTGGGCCCTGGGGGACAGATGCCCGCTGTGCCCCTCGGGTTTGCAGCTGGCCTGGCCCCGCGCCAGCCTTGCCTCCTCCCTCCCCAGCCGGGTTGTGGCTTTTGCTACAGCTGCCTCCCCCTTTCTGCAACGTTTTTGCCCTTTTTTTGCCACTTCTATACCTCTCAACCTCAAGATAGAGAAATAACTGCGGGATGTGGAGAATAAGTAAGTGAACACCACCTAGGGAGATCAGGGGAGAGCAACTTTGTCCCTGAAAATGTTTACCAAACAGTGCTGAGTGTGGGGAGACAAATGGCATACCGTTAGCAACAACCACGGGCTAATTATAGTGGGTTAGGATAAACCACTGGGTTGCTGGGCTAGCCACACCAGCTAAGCCTGCAAACATATAGACTGAAAAGCAGAACTGTATGTATATATTTAGTATATTGTGGAATGCAGTAAGTAACTTCTTTCTAAAACCTCAGATACCTTGGTGAAGAGCGTTACAGAAAACCCAGATACAGGCATCTTTGTGACACCGGTAATCCTGGTATTTTGCATTTGGCAATGCATAATCCACCCATGAATATGGCATTGCATATTGCATTCATTCCTAAGAAGAGTGCTATAAAGCACACTCTCAAGGATTGGGGTTTCTTAATATTTTGGGGAAGGAGGGGAATACACCTTATTTTTCTAATTTTGTAGGGTAGTTTTATTCATGAGCTTATAACCATGGCTGTATTTTGGTGTTGTTAAGACTTGCAATTTTGGGCGTTTGCATAAAGCCCAAGCTACTGGAATCATGTGATTGCATGAAAATCTGTACTTTCAGCCTTTCAGAAGAGACTGTTTCTTCTCCTTCTGACAAGCGAGCAGGCAGAAAGGACACACAACTTGGAGGAAGCTGCTCTGTCTGGTAAAGAACTCGGTTCAGGCTGGGAACTGCTTCCCCAGGGAGTTTTGGACTAGTGCTCATAGCGAAATTTGAACATGTGGGTAAAGGCAGTAACAAATTAAATATTGGTACCCCACTGCTAACAATTAGGCCAGCTGCTGTGGCTCCCTTCCTCAGTGGTCTCAACCCAAAAGCTTAGAGAAATAGTGGATGTTTATAAAGGCTAATCTCTATTGGCTGCTACTACTGTTAATAAAGACAACCCTCAGGGTGCCTTCTTGTATACCTTCAGAGAGATTTGGGCCCTAAATCTCCCTCTAAGGATGCCTCTTTTTCTCTGCTGCTACTAAGGAAACTGGTAGGAGAGCCTCATCACAGGCCTGAGGCTAATTTCTGCAAAGGAAAACCCAGACCAAAATATCTGCATCTCAGAGCTGCTGATCTCACCTAGGTCTTTCAGCAACCTACAGGTCACATTTTTGTACATGCAGAGACCAGAAGATAAAAGAAGCACGGAGGAGCCTGGGGGAACCCCGAGGTCAAGCCCTGCCCTGGCTCCCCTCCCACCGGCAGGAGTTTCTCCTGGTGGGGAAGGGGAGCAAAGCCCTGCAAGAGTGGTGCTGCCCAGCCAACGCCCTTGATGGCGTAGAAGGGTCAGTAAGTGGAACGTGGCTTCCTCTTGAATCTCATCTTCAGATGACGGCAGCTCAGCCTGACCACAGAGCGGCTAGAAATCTCACTGTGCCTGGACAAGGATTGCCTGGGATCTTACAAAATACATAGCAGGAGAAAAGGCTTTTGAGAAGACAGAAATTTTCTGCTTGTGTTTTAGATAGCTCCTTTAAAAGGCTGACAATGTCCAGGGGAGGTCTGCTAGAAAGTGTCTCCGTATTGCTCTTGGCTGTGAATTTGAGGACTTTCTGGCCTCTGAAAGACTGCAGATGCCAGTGTCGATATATCTATTAGGATGTGGTCCCAGGTCCCAAATTACCTTGGCACTGTGATGGTCCTTTGGTGCTGGTGGTTCACTTGAGTTTCATCTAACAGACTGGGAATAAGCTGCTCTGTCTGGACCCAGTGACTGCATTGCTCTTGCTGATGGTTAAAAAACTTCTCCTCCAAAATTCCCTGTGTCAGTCACAAGCCACAACATGGTAGAAAGAAGAGGTTTTGTTTGGGGACCTTTACTGCTTGTTTGCAAGAGGCGAAATAAATTTGTTCACATTAATTGTTCCAGCCCATTATTGCAGGGTGTTTGGGGATACATCATTCCTCCCAAATCCATCCTACCTGCCTCCTCTGCATTAGCTGCTTCTGATCTGGGAGGCTGTAACAGTGGAGCACTGCCATCTACATACGGTTGCCTGTCACTATCTAGTTTCCAACACACTGGTTTTAAGTCAAGTGCTGCAAGCATCTCTCTGATTTATCTCAGTATCTCCACCATCCACCTTGCCAGAGGGCTGCAGCACCTAAGAGAAGGAGGGAGGACAATCAAGTTAAAGTTGCGTGGCAAGAGTCTCAGCAGCAGGAGGAAAGGGGAATAGCAGAGGGGTGTTGGCTGGTGCGGTGCTTAGGAGCATTGGGATAGAAATAAATAGCGTGCATGCCTTGGGCGAGTTTATAGCGCTCCTGGGGTGACAGCCTCTGCCTTGGCAAGGGTGTGGTTGATGTCTCACACTGACTCATTGCTTTGACAGAACTGTAGGCACCGGCCAATATTCTTCGTCTGAAACTCTCTATTAAGGTTTCAGTAACTAACTTCTCTGAGAAGTCTGTGAGGTTCAGACCCTGCCGTGCACCTGGGGTTTGACCTAGTCAACCCTGTATCCAGATGTACCTGGGTTTTAGTTTCAGGTGGGCATGGATGGAGCTGTGCTTTGGGCCATCAAGCCCTTTTAGATGGACCTTTTCTTCTCTGCTTGTAGCTACTCGGCGGCTGGACCTAGCTTTTGAGTTAGTCTCCCTGCCTCTTTAGCGAAGGCTCAGCCGGTCTGTGCTGCCCTCTCATGGGTACACATAGGAAGGTTAAGCTTCACCCTTCGTTTTTTTCAAGATGCTTTTTAACCTACTACTCCAGCGCCGGTTTTTAACACACCATTTCTGAAAAGCCCGGAAAGTTTATGAACAACTTCTAAGAGGTCTCTGAAAGGTAACTACGAAAAGTAATTCTGTCTATAGTTGTGCTGGTCTCCGCCCAGCTTTTACCTTTCTAAAGAGCTTTGCTCTTCATTTGGAAACATTTAGACATCTAATAGGGCAAAAAGTAGGGAGCTGTTGCTCCCAACAACAGGCTGAGCTTCTCCCATACGCACTCCTATCTGCCGTCAAGCATGTATCAGGAACATGGCATCATACCATGGTCAAGGAGTCTCTCAAGATAGCTCAGTTATGCTACCAAGGATTCAAACAACAGGGCCAAAAGCTGGGTTCTCCAACGAGCAGTACTTGCTTTCGGTACTGTGGGGTTTCAGCAAGCTGGCAACACTGCCCTTCCCTGAATCTCCTTGCAAAGAGGCAGGATATTATGCTAGACCCAAGGGGATGCTTAAACAATAGCGGGATAGAGCAGGCATCGCTCTGCTCTTCAAAGGGACTCCTGTGGTGTTCGTGATCTTTATGCAACTTTGAGTTACTGTTAAAAATCTTTGGCTCTCTGACCACTTGCTTGCATTTTAATATAACCTCCTCCCTAATGTATAGTCATCTGTCCAAACACCAAAAGCTCCTCAAGGTGGGAACTTTTTTTCTTCAAGGGCTGGTATGACATGCATTTTTCCCATTAACAAACAAATGTGCTATTCCACATGTTTTTATTCACCACAGTTTTCTGTTTTATACCAGAAGGTAAGCTGAGGGATGGGAAGGAGGAAGGACAGAGGTCACCTCTTGTTCTTACAAACTCCCTAATTCTAATATGCATCCTGGCTCCTAGTTTGTAAGGAGTCTTTTTGAGTGTTGGAGCAGGTGATTCCAAATAAGACATTTGCCTTAAAGGCCGGTAAGTTAACAGTGAAGTTGTCACAGCCAGTGTAAGCTGGGTGTTGCACTCCCTTAGCTACATTGCCTACCTTTTTACTTTGCAAACTGTACTAGATAGCTGTGCACTTTCATAAGTCCAGCTCTGTGTAGCCCTGTGTTCTTCCATCTCTTGCCACTTTAATGAACAAGAGGTTAAGCAACAACAAATAAAGCAAGTGAGTCCATGTCATAGTTTGTTTCTTCCTTGGTATTATTTCATTGCAGTTTATGAAATGACACCAGCAAAGGAGGGTGAGCTCTTCCCACCTGGGAGAGGAGTTACACGGCAAATTGGGATGATAGCCTTGAGGGAGAAAGAGCGAGCCACTTCATTCATTCATACCAGGCATTTCTAATACAGACCAAGTACCACAGTGTCTGCAGTCAGTTCCCAATCTTGAATTATGTGTATAGAAATCTCTTGGGATTGCTTTGCCTATCTTCAGCTGTTCTGCAGTGACATTCCAGTCCACCACCTTTCCCCAGGAGAAGGTGGCAAGTGACTGTTCATCCAACCCATGTCACCTCAACAACTCAAAGTTCCCCTTTCCATTTGTGTATGTTGAGGCATGGCCATGAACTTTTGGTGGTGCTGCTACGTCAATACTGTCCATGAAGGCAGTCCCAAAAAAGGAATGCAGCCATGGATATTCATGCCTGACCTTAAGGGAATGTTTCTTCTTTTTCTTCTGCATTTCATCTGGCCGAAAGAATGGTCAAGAGAAGCTTTCCCTTGAATACAACCTGAAGGCACGTCAGACAGGGTTTTATCAATTTGCCGTGGTATATTCCGTTTCTAAGCACTCCCACATTCTCCAGTCTCCAGCTTGAGCGCTTCCTTGAGCTAAGCTCTTTGTCGGGCTTTACCCAGAGGTTAATTTCTTCCATTTTCAGACATGCAAGCCCTGAATAGTTGCTGCTGTCTACCTTGAGTTTCACATGATTGTGAAACTTTGAAATCAATGGCATTAAACTAGCTTAAAATTGGTGTTATGTAGCAATGATTCATATCCAGTGAGTCACAATGAAATGTCTCATGCTATATGTAGCTGGCCATTAAAGAGCTATCCTGCTTGTGCCCTCCACCTAACTAAGAAGCAGAGCAGAGTCTGTGTGAACTTTCCAAAGAATGTTTAATCAGCAGTTACAATATTATTTATTTTTTATAATTGGTCAAAGGCACTACAGAGGCAACTTCAGTATTGCTTGGGGCATATGAGTCATTTTAAGTTCCGTATAGAGATGGCAGAAAAAAGAAACTCATGTTTTGATCCAAGACACCTATTTCTCGGTGAGTACACTTTCCTTCTGGTTGGCCCCTCTGCATCCTGCTTCTGGGGGAGTACAAATTTCACAACAGAAACAGTCTGTGCACCATAAGACCATGCTATTTGGCAGCTGAACTGGATGTCATGGTTCTGTACCAGTCCATGGATCAACAAAAAAATCTCATCTGTGAAAATACTGTACTTTGCCCAGCTCAAATTACAGGGGAAACACCCTTCAGAATTACAAACTATCTCCAACCTCCCCACCTTCCACTCCATGACCTATCCCTATCCATTAGAAGCACACAGCAATACACAGGTGTGGGTAAAAAAACCAAAACACTCTTTTAAAAAGAATGCACTTCAGTGCACAGACATCTCCCTCATGGAGAGGAGAAAGAACAAACAACAGATGTTAGTCACGTTGCTTAGCACACTACTGGAGGGCATTCAAATATCCTGTGCCTAGTGTGCTATAAAGACTTATATGGAATAGTTTCGGTTACACACAATGTTAATTCCTTCAGAGCACCCAAGGCAAGAAATCTAACAACAGTTTAATGTCATGTTGATAAATGTCCACTTATGAAGAAGAAACATGGATCCAATGGTTTGGGAAAGAAATTATGAAAAAGGGACAGTCACTCTGGAATTAAGACTACAGTAAATGTTTCCATTTTAAATCTAACTTTTCTCCTTTTCTTCACCACAGAAAAGCCTTCACACACACAAACAACAGTGGTGCACTAGTGCCTTAATGTAAGGTAGAATTTTTCTAGTGCTAAGATGTATTTTTCAGCAAAAATCTGAAGCAAATCAAAAAGGACAGCTGTGTTGCATTAGCCTAAATACAATAATCTGCACACCTTCTGGAGGATGGTTTTTTGTTTTCATAAAACTAAGTTCCTGGATTTTTTTTTCTTCAGTAAATGCAGTTCAAAATACAACCTAATCATCTGAGAGGCTTGAGGAGAAGGAAGTGACATTTCTCCTCAGACAGCTCATGGTGAGTTCCCCAATATTTCTGGTCAAAGCCCTTGCTCAGAGCTCATCAACTCCACCCGAAGTCTGTGAAAGCTGAAGGGTTGTCCTTGGCCTACTGCCTTCCACAGTCTCTTGCCATCTACACAAGCCAATTGCAGGCCCCCACACAGCCATCCTGAGTGCAGCCACGTTCATTTCTATACAACTGCTGCTCCTCAAAGGAGAGGGACCTTGATCCTGAGAAACAGAAGACAGCTGCTCTCTCTTACATGTACTGGGGAGGACTTCTTGCTACCATGCAGCAACTTTGGTAGCATGAGATAACGTGGCCAGGCCACCAAAGGAAAATTTTGGCCTTGGTATTGCTGAGGAACTCTGGGTAGGGCCTCTCTTGCAAAACTTTTGTCATCTGTAAGAAGACTACGTTCCAGCTTACTTCAATTTATCTGAAAGAGAAATTAAGGATCTTTCCTTGCATAACTCCCTTAATGCTGACATGAAGTTGAGGGCATACACCTATAGTCCGAGAACATATTACAACTCTAAAGTTTTTCATAAGTAAAAGAGAACAACAAAATACAATACACAAATGACAGAGACAGGAAATTCACAGCTAAAGATGTAACCAAAAGCACCCTAATCCTGTTCTACGAGAAAATTCAAAGACATGCCAACCCCTCCACCTCTTGGGAAAACATGCTGACAAGTGACCATAGAGATGAAAAGGCTTCAGCTGGTATCTTCGTCTTCCATGTATTTCCTGTTTCAGGAAGTGCATTAGCACTTCCCTTACATTCACAGCGCACGTATGTACAGGGCCACTTATAAATTCTTGATCAAAAATATATCAGGCTGAAAAACAATCACTCTTTCTGTTTCATTAAGTGTCCAATTCTTCTAGTCGCTGAAGATAAGTAGGGCTTTCAAAGCACCTTACTGCTTTAGTGGGACCTAAATGCCTAAGTCTAATTCAAACCTCTTACAAAACCCATGAAGGTTTTATCTGAATCTTGAGCCATCTTTAGGTTCACAATAACCTTGAAAACCTTCCTGCCTTATGAATGACAGGGGTGCTTACCTGCCTTTAACCTGGGAACATATGATCTTTTTTGAGAACCTTGGATAGAAAGGCAACTCTTCTCAGACACAGAATTTGTATGCCAAATACTTGCCTCTGTTATTCCCAAGCTTTTTGGGCCCAAGCTCTGCTGTGGAGTATCACACAACCTAATCATCAAACTTTTAGCTGAAAATAGATAGATGGAAGATAAGTTTCTATGGTGCTCTTTTCATAGCCATAGAGACAGTCATTTGGGAATAGGCTACCATCCGTCATGAAATTAGAGCACTTGCCTAAAAAAGAGAAAAGTCTGTAGTGACAAAAAATTTTCTGGCACCTACTGTACATACACATGAAATGAAGCCAAAATAACAGTATGCTCTGTTGCACATTTTCAATAATCTTCAGGCAAGAGACAAGGAAAAGAAAGACAAACTTTCTTTACAGGGTGGAAACAGACACTTGCATAGTATGAAAATGAGGATTTTAAGTGTTTTGAGAATCAAAAGCAGTTCAAATTACGTGTTTGCAAAGTGTACCTTGACTCTGAATTTCCTGGGCTACCAGTGCTTGTTTTTTGTTTGTTTAGTTTTATTTACCTCCCACATTCCTGAGTGAAAATGTCTTCTGAAACCACAAGGGTGCATGCAACTTTTGCTTTACTGTTCTGTTTATCAAAATATACACTGTACTTGCAATGATACAAGCAGGGCAACCCCAAAAAGCAGAGTGATTGGAACCCAGCAGGGATGGTTAAGGGTGAGACAGCTGTGCCCAGTGTGCGGCAGAGGCAGAGAGACAGTTTCTTGCATCACAGGAACTCCGGGGGCAGCGGGAAAGCCACAGACCCAGTCTCTCAACGTATTAGATGGGCACTGGTGCTGCTGCATAGCTGGAGACAGTAAGCCACCAATGCAGCTTGAAAAAAGAGACAACTGGGTTGTCCAGGGTTGCTTTTTAATTCTACTTGCTTTTGTACTTGCATTGCCTGAGCTGTGAGGTTTCTCTGCACAGAAAAGCAGAGTCTAGGGGTGGCCTAAATGTGGGATTTATGCATTTGTATGCACAGACCGCATAGGAGTTCAGCAGACGTGCCCCTTCAAGATGCGTCATATGTGCATGCAGGTCCATGCACACTTTAAGGTTTGAGTTTGTCCATCCAAACCAATACTTGGTTGCAGGATTTAAACCCAAGGGGAAGCACAAGCATACAGAACAGAAAAATCAGGAAACAGAAAAATCAGAAAAATCAGGAGATGCAAGCAGACCTGTTCCAAGTTACTGCCACTGACTACAAAAGCACGGTGCTGTGAAGGCTCCATGCAATACCACAATAGCAAGGTCAGTAGGGGTCAAAAGGCGCGCACACGACCTCTTCTAGAAGCACCTCCGCATCTTCGTTCTCATCCAATATTCCCTCCATTTCTGCCTGTCTGGCATTTATCATAGACTGCACCTGGGCAAAAGAAAAAAGGGCCATTTGGGAGCCTATTTTCTTACCACTGGTGCCCAGAACTGATCTTGGCATTCCTCCGCAAGTTCTGCATTCAGTATGGCATGAACCCAGCAGCAAATCACAAAGGTGGTGCTTCCCCTGACTGACTAGAGGCAGTGAAGGAAAAAACCCTCTCTCTTTATCTGTCTGCTCTCTTTCCTCCAACCTCCTCCTTTCCCCAAGGAGCTCCCCACACGTCTTCTAACTCACTCCCAAACTATCATTCATTCCACTGACTTTGAATTTCCTGTTTTAAAGCCCTGCAGGATCAGCAGAGATAGCTCTCCTGAATAGGGAAGTGTGGGCAGGAAAAGTGTTCCCTCCCAGTGTGGGAGAGAGGACGTTTGAGAAGGGTCACAGGGACACAGAGGGGCCCTATCTCTGTCCCTAAGCTTCCATCACCTCTCAGATAACAGTCTTCCAGGGCACATCCACCCCGTTGTGTCCGTCCCCCCCCAGCTCTTCCACAAACCCACCCTCTTGCCTCTCCTTTTAGAGCACACGTGGTCCCTTGCACCCCAGGCACTCTGTTCCTGCCCTGTGCTTCTCCTTCTCCCAAGCCACCAGACACACAACGAGAGAAATAGTCATGGGTTGACCATGTTCCCGGTCTGCTCAGCAAAGCTGGCTTTCTGCTGTGGCCATAACAGACAGTCCCCACTGAGCCCCAGCAAGACACCATACCTGCAGCAACATGAACTGCAAAGGGTCATCGGGCTTCTGGTACACCAGTTTTTCTGTGATGTCCTGAGTCAGAGACAGACAGAAGAAAAGAAGTATTGATCCTTGGGTGGATGGGTGGCCGCACTTTCTACTCCAACACTAGCTGCATTTTAAAAAGCAAGCATCTCTTTCAATCCCCAAAGATGATCAAGGGTCCTTTTCTACTGCTTTTCTTAAGATTACGCTTAAGAAAGCACAGGACAAGGAGGGATCCCAGGAAGGGATAATTTGGTCCAAGCTAACTTTAGGCCCAGCTTCTCAAGCAA
>NW_009216309.1:96933-97366 GCF_000690835.1 Fulmarus glacialis
AGAGATATTTCACCTGAAATATCTGCAGAATATTATGTCTCTCCATGTATTTAATGGACACTTCAAAGGGGTCTTCATACACCATTGGCTGCTCCAGTATTTCACATGTAGACTCTGTTGGCTTGACTACAGTTGCCAATGATGCAGCCTCAGGTGTTTTACCACCAGCCTGTGTGGGGTCAGACATCTTGACTTTGAAACCTGGCAGTTCACCCACAGGTGATCTGATCTCATGTGAGTTTTTCCTGGATGCGGGAAATTCAACGACAGGTAACTGGTTCTCAGAACCTGGTGGTTTCTCAACAACCAGCTGGTCTGTAGATGCTGGCAATTCCACTACAGATGGCTGGTCTGTAGATGCTGGTGTTTCAACCCCAGGTAAGTCATCCAGTGATGGTGGGGATTCAACTATAGGTATCTGGTCCTCAGATGG
>NW_009216309.1:97395-98802 GCF_000690835.1 Fulmarus glacialis
CAGATTCTGAATGATCATTGGGCTCTTGCTAAAATATTTAACAAATATTTAACAAAGAATATTTTAAACATGTAGCCCCGCAGACCAGATACATCACATTACTGCATCCTTCTGCAAATACATTGCAGCCCCTCTTAGAGCATGCACTAAAAGGCTTTAATTTCTGTGACTGGTCCCACCCACACCTTCTGCCCACGAGCCCAGGAACTCCATTTAAGCCCAGGCCCAAGCCTTCAGACCTGGTCTGAGCTATGTAGCAGGTGTACCTAGAATCATAGAATGATAGAATAGTTTGGATTGGAAGGGACCTTTAAAGGTCATCTAGTCCAACCCCCCTGCCATGGGCAGGGACATCTTCAACTAGATCAGGTTGCTCAGAGCCCCATCCAACCTCACCTTGAATGTTCTGAGGGATGGGGCATCTACCACTTCTCTGGGCATCCTGTTCTAGTGTTTCACTACCCTCATTGTAAAAAATGTCTTCCTTTTATCTAGTTTAAATCTACCTTCTTTTAGTTTAAAACCATTCCCCCTTGTCCTGTCGCAACAGGCCCTGCTAAAAAGTCTGTCCCCATCTTTCTTATAAGCCCCCTTTAAGTATTCAAAGGCTGCAATAAGGTCTCCCCGAAGCCTTCTCTTCTGCAGGCTGAATAAGCCCAACTGTCTCAGCCTTTCTTCATAGGAGAGCTCAGTTTTGTGGCCCTCCTCTGGCCCCGCTCCAACAGGTCCATGTCTTTCGTGTGCTGAGGGCTCCAGAGTTGGACCTGTGCCTGATCCTCACTTACTGACTGGTTTTCTTAGGGGGACTCTAAGTGTATATTGTAGGTAGTTTTGTCTCTGGATGGAAGTCCCTTGGATGGATCCCAGACCTGACTCATTGCCTTGCCTTGTCTGGGACTGTTGGTGAGCCCTCTTATCAGCACCCTGCCCAAGTGCTGTGGGCCTGGGCCCTGTTGGTTAAGGGCACTACCCTGCCTGCGCTGTGGTTGCCTTCAGCTCCTGGCTTGTCTTCCTGCTTGGCACAGCGCTGGTTTTGCTCCTTGATAGCAAGTAGCTGAAATCTGGGTAGGCTTCACCTATCTCCCCCTTGAGCAGCTGGCTGTGGACTATGCTGTATCCATGCCCTATGCTCCATTCCTAGTCCTGTGACTGAGTTCAAGTGGGATCCTGCCTCATCTCTCCCCCTCATCCCAAAACCAAAACCGCCGGGGGCAGAGGAGGTGGAAGCCATGATGGCTGCTCGCTGTTTTGGGGCTTCCCGGTTGCAGTTGTGTTGCCTGAAGCAGGGTGCTGGGGGGAGGCTGGTGGGGGAGCAGGACCCGCACCCATCCCTGTAACTGGGAAGGGGGGTGTTGTGCCTGGGCCCGGGGGTAGGAGGCAGGGGGGTAGGACGCTTCATTTGGGGAG
>NW_009216310.1:0-15637 GCF_000690835.1 Fulmarus glacialis
CGGCTGCAGGTTTCTCCAGAGTTTTTAGCACTCTGGGGTCAGATTGGACTTGGCGCTGTCCCGTTTAACTTTCCACGTTGCTCCGTCTTTAGCTTGTGCACGGCTGAAATAAAAACGAAGCGGTTCAACGGGGGTATACGCTGCCCTTGAGGTGCTGCCTGCTGCTCGGGGGCAGTGCCGCGGCGGCAGCCTGCACGAACAGGAGCGTTTTCCCCGGCGTCTGAGGGACAAGGGACGTTCCCCTTGCTCGGGAGGCAGTGCCTGGTTGCAGGCGAAGCAACCGGTTTTATTGGGCACCCCAAGCCGGGGAGGTTTGGTAGCAGAGGATAATGCATCTTGAAACTGTTTACTCGTGTTTCGTTAATCTAAGGATTGGGGAAGCATTAGGCACAGACTACGTGTGCTTAGCATCACATGCTGTGATGGCTACAAACTTCAGGGACAGACACTGCTGTTCTGGAGACTGGGATGAAGGATTAGTCTGAACGCCGCCAGTTCTTATTGTTCTCTTCTTACAGCGTTAGCATTACGCTAATTGTCCTTGGGCAGAGCAGAAATTCTCCAAAAGTGTTTTATTTTCCTGCTAAAGTATCTGTGAGTTGATACAGTGCACAGCGCAGAGCCATTACTGTCAGGCATATAAATAATTGTGTCTTAATGCACAGCTTATGTTAATACGTCTTTCGTGACTATTTTTTGAACGACTGGATTATTGACCCTCTGCACAGAAATGCCAGACCTAACTTGAACCGTAAAAGAGCAAATAGTTTTGTTTTAACAAATAAGGGTTTGAGGTTGTTTGAAAGCATTTTTACAATTCTGATTGCTAGTGAAAAGACAGTAATTTTTGCAGTCCCAGGAACAATTATACACAGTTGCGAATGGAGCGAATTGACTTGGCATGGAGGGTAGATGAACCTCCTGCGATCTCTAGATTATTACCATTATTGTTATTGTAGGCCAGCGGGAGCCAAACTGTGTCTTTTCTTTTTCTCCTCTGATTTCTTTTTTTTTTTTTTTTTAGGGGGTGTGTGTGTCGTGTGGTTGAGAATTTGGAGATGGTGCTTTGCATTTTCAGCACCAGGGCTCCAAAGTAATTTTCTTACTGAACTGTGCAATGAAAGGCATTTGTGTTTGGAGATGGAAATTTGCAACTGGGAGTGAGAAAGAGGGGCTGTCACAGGGGCTTCGTGGCAGAGCCACATCATTAGATGTAGTTCAGCGTCTTATCGCTGCCTCGTAGAAATGTGTTTGCTTATTTCTTAAAAACAAAACTGAATTGTAACTTTCAGACCTAGTTCTCACATCTGACTTCGCTTAGCATCTTTTTTCAAAGAAAAATTTACTCGGCTTGTTCTCACAGTATTACTTTAACTTTGTTATGTCTTTTCTGGAATATCTGCTTTGGCTGGGTGATGGGCTTAATGAACTAATAGGTCTTTTATGGCTGTAGCTTCTTTGATCCTAGAAAATGTAAGGATTTTTATGATCTATAACCTGGAGAGACTGCTACGTACTGAGAACATTCTCTATCAACTTCATGTATCCTCTGCTTAATCTCACCGTTTGCCAAACCGCAGAAGTCTGTTTAAAAGAGTTGGGGGGATGTGCATACAGGAATCAGTCAGTGTTTTATGGGCTGTAGCTCACGCTGATTAGGGTGACCCTGCAGAGTGAGCCATTTGTGGCATGCCACCTTTCAACTCTTTTTCAGGTGAGCTGGGTACTGCTGACACTCAGCTGTTGCAGTTTAGTATTTAGTCAAATTTGGTCTCTTCAGCCATCCTTCTGAAGAGGGATGAGGACTGGAAGAATTGGAGGATTAGGTCTCTTTAAGCATCCTTTGAAGAGGAATTGCAAGAATTGGAGTCCTATGGCCTAGAATTAATCCTAGAACTGCACGGGTCTTTCTCAGAGTAAATTCTCGTCCCATGTCTGGTCTTTTGCCACCTTCAACAAACAGCAGTCCCCAAACTGCTGATTCTTTGGGCCTTCAGACAGCCTCGTGGTCAGGAAACCCATTGGAGCCCTCCTCAGCATTGAGCAGAAGAGACTTCCCTGGAACTAATCGAGTTGAAGTAAGTTTGAGAACTGTGGACTGCTTTTCTGATGTGCTTCTGGAGCAGCTTCTTGTTATGTGAGGCTTTGTTGTGGGGCACTGCAGATAATATATCCCACTTCTTGGTTAATGCGCTACAGGACTTCTTCCTATGATTTGAACAACTTTTGAAAGCTGATAGTGTTCTATCCCACCATCACTGTTGGGTTGAGGCTCGTTCTTGGCATTTTTTGGTGGATTTAGACCTACAAAATGCAGCTAGGCATGACGGCTCCATGGCATTGTTAGTGATGAGTACAGAAATCCTAGACTGGTGACTAAGGAGTAGATCCTGCTTCCTGTTCTCCCATCCACAAAATGTAACGGAAAGTATCGCTGCTTGTTTAAAAAACAAGCCCAAAAAAAGTCAGTTAAGTGACCTGACTGACTGAACTACTCTTAAAATACTTTTATAGCTTGAGTGGCCATATGACCTCCTGCAGCTCATGTTGGCAGATTGTGTCTTTTGTGACTGTGTCTCTATAATTAAGGCTGTAGGAAGGAGTCGTGGGATCTCTGCACTTGTACTGGTAGCGTGAGAAACCAGTGGCTGAGAATTTTTTTTTTTTAATTTTATTTTTTTATTTTTATTTTGTGGGTTGCAGTAAGTCAAGTTTAGGTGTGCGTCCTCACGAGTCTGGAAACTTTTCACCTTTCACTGCTTTTCACCTTCTGTGATTGTTCCCCTTCTTCTGACTGCTTGTTTCTGCATACATGTAGATGATCACCAGGACTAAAGACTTGGGTCTTTTAAGATCTGATTTGCCAGTTAGGTAGCAGTTGTGTTAAAGGGTGGTGAATTGTTATTTAAATTCAGGACTTTTTAGAAGAACTTTTCAGTGAAGGGTTGTCTTGGTACTATTGATCATGACTTCTATAAACCAGTGGATAGCCCTGTTGGCTCTGTTTGGAGTTAAAAGCCCTGTTTCCTCTTGCTTCCTTGGTCATTTAGAGAAAGAATGTTACCGGTTTTCACTCCATCTCTGACTAACACCTCAGAATCATGTACATGACTGCAGAAATTCACGGTGCCATATTCAGTGTTGTACTCCTCAGAACTCAACAAAGCCAGAGAGAGAAGAACCCTAAGAGAAAAAGACTTGCATGAATCTTGAAATGAGTGATTAAATAGGAAATTAATCAGGAACTGAAATGTGACATGGAAAACTTAACGGAACGAATAAATATGTAGCAGTAGAGAGCCAGAGCGAGAAGGGAAGATAAAAAACCAACCATGCAAGATGAAGCTTGGCTGCTGTTTTCTCAGGCACATTCTCCACTCCAAGTCTATTAAATCTTACAGATTTACTGTTGGGCTTTCTCTAGTCCTGGCTAACTACTCAGAAGTGTGTCATTCATCCCATCCCACAAAAGGGAAAGAAAACTAGCTCCCCCTGGAGCTAGCTAGTGTGACTTTGGAAGGACTTCCCTCCTTTTCCTCTAAAGCTTGCAGGCTCAAGGAGCAAAGACTAAGCTGGAATCTTCATTTGTTTTCCCCTTGATTTTTTTGAGTGGGTGGCTTTCTGCCCTGTGTCCGTCCCCCCCCCCCCGCAATTGCTTATAGCTTTGCATGTGGTGGTAGGGAGGTGGAGAAAGCCAAGAAGGAGAGGCAGGGATGATGGAAGAAGGAAAGACTTGTCTACTCTGTAGAGCTTTGCACTACAAGTTGCCCTGCATGCTGTTTAATAGCTGCTCAGGACCCTGGATTTAGTGAAACAAATACAGAAGCTGCTAAGCGAGTAGAAATGAAGAGAAACCTCTCTAAGCTGGGGATGTGACTGCAGCTTCACTGTAGTACCAGACAAGCCTGATGCTGCTGATTTCATTAAAAGCAACATTCGGGGCCTCAAAGCAGGGTTTAAACTTGCTATGTATTTTTTTAAATATGCTGACCTTATCTGGTAAGCCTGTAATATTTGTTGCAATGAAGAGCAGCTGCTGCATAAATACATATATAATATCAGTTGCCAATTCTGAAAGCTGTGCTGAGACTGTGACTTGTTTGAAGTGGGGTTGCTATTAAAAGGCAGGTGGCAGGATGTTTATTTTACACCTTGTTAATTGCTTGTTTTTCCTGCTGTAATTGGCTTCCTAATGGGGGCAGAATGCACTTGGTTTTGCACACAAAGCTTCATTAGTGACAACCGATGGAAAGGATTCCGAGGGTGGGATTTATGTGAAATATATCTATATTGAGTAACAGATGTCTCTGCTAAATAGAGTGTATGAGGAAGTCCCATAGATGCATGCAAAAATGCAAATGTTTTTCCAAAAAACAATTTAAGGTGTCCTTGTGTTAGATGTAAAGATCACTGCCTATTACTTGAGAAGGGGGCAGAGACTTTATCTTGCTATTTTTGTGGGGCAGAGACTTTGTTCTGCTTCACTGGACAGGAGTTAGGATGCTGGGATGGTGCTCTGTACTTGGGACTCTGACAGCATACCTGTATTCATAAAGATGTCTTTAATGATTTCTGTGGCATATCTAGCGATTGCTCCTGCTAATGAACTGGGAGGAGATGGTGAGCAGTGGTGGTGTTTAGCAGCTTTCTAAGATTTATGGAGCCTTCCCTGCTGCTTGTGTATGTTAGTGCTATTTCAGGTGTCCCCCCATTCGCACTGGGCCCTTCGAGGCAAGGCATTGCTATGGAGAAGCATAGCTGGACCATCTGTATCTTCAGGGTGATCCTGGTTGTGCTTAGAAGTGAGAGCTGAGGCGTTCTTCTGGCCAGGGATGGGTGCTCCACAAAGGCAGTTCTTGTTTTAATAATGACTTTTTCAATGTGGTGTAAGGTTCCTTAGTGTAGGAGACTTGTCTAAGAATTGCCTGTTGATGGTCATCATGATGATCATCAGACACCATTGTGTCTGATGCCATGAACAGAATTTTGCACTGTTCGGTTTAGTATGCTATTGCACCTGTAGAGATTGCTGTAGGTGGCAGGTGAGTGTAGTTTTGTGTGTGTATGTGTACATATATATGTGTATATATGTACATGTATATAAAATTAATAATGAAAAGGTAAGATAGCCCTTCATGGAAATGTCTTATCATCCTTAACTCCCCCTACACCCCCCCCCCCCCCCCCCTTTTTTTTTTTTTTTAAGCACTGAGATGGGATTGGAACAAACACCTGTCTACTCCCTCACTTCTGTGCTTCCTCAGATGTCAGTATTTAACTAGTTTAGGACTGGTTTTATCTGTCATGTTTGTTCTCAGTAAGGTCACTTCAAGGCAAAAGTATAATGTTTGCCAGTCTTGGATTGACACTTTTATAAGAAAAAGCCTTTATTACATGAATATATCACAGCCTAATTGACTGTTTCATGGCGTGTGGGGGAGAGTAATATCCTGAGGCAGCATTTTAATCAGAAGGATCACAGGAGCTGCCCATCAGCTTTGCTCTTCCATGCAAGTGTCCTCAGATGACAAAATAATCCCCTTTCTTGGGATAATGCTTTTCATTTCTGCAGAATCTTTCCTTCCAGAGTAAAGGATGGACTGTGAAGTTGAGGTGAGGCCAGGACTTGTCCATTATTAATGCTTGAAGGAAGGAGCCCCAAGCCCAAGGGTGTTCTTTTGTCTCTGATGTACTTCCTGTCTTTGGCTGGGAACTTCTTCTCTGGGTGTATAAGCGGGTCCCCTCCCATCAAGATTTATGTCTATTTAAAGAGACTGCAGCAAGCCAGTCCTTTTGTAGTAGTTTGCCCTGGCATCTGAGAGTCTCTGAATTCCAATGAAAAGGAACAAGGGGGATTTTCTAACTTATTTTTGAAGTCTTATCTCTGAGGCTCTCATAAGTGTTGATGGGTGTATTTGGAACAAAGAATTAAAGAGCAGGCTCTGCTGAAGGCTATCCTTTGGGCCTTTTGGGGATGCTTATCTCTGTATTTAAACTTGGTGCTTGGGCTTTCCCTTCCATCTGTCTTCTGGCTGGTCTTGTGTCTTGCAAGCCTTCATGGGAGTGGGAATAAAAGATGGTTGTTATAAGTAGGAGCAAAGATTCATCTTGCTGAGTACCTTGTCTCCAACAGTGGCCAGTAGTGGCTACTTAAGGAAGCAGGTAAGCTTAAAGCAAGCGTGCAGTAGTAATACAGTGGGATGCTTGCATTTTGTATTTCATGAAAGTCTGTAACTGTAGTCTTGTTTCAGAACTGACCAGGTAGGGGAGAAAATGCAGTTTTTCTGACTAAAGCACTTACTCAGCTTGGGCATGTCAGCCTGTTGTGTCTGGATTAAGATGCTGTATCGAAGCTGGATGTCCTAAACCGGCTCCAAAGCTGCCCCTGCTATGTGCTGCATCCTGGTGAAAGACAGTGTTTCTGGAAAAGTCCCTGTTGGTGTGCAAAGCCTGAGACCTCCCAGTGTACGGGGCTTCCAGTGTGGACGTGGGGAGGAGGACAGAGGATGTCGTGTTATCACTCAGATGAGCGGGCTGCTGTGCACCTATCATTGTGCCATCCACAGGGAACATTCCATTGCTTTGTTTATTGAGCTGCTGTTTTTAAAATTAAAAACAGCCGAATGTTTCATAAAATATTAAGAGGCAGTGCTTTAGTGTCTCTCATCAGATTAAGTATGTCACTTTGTGTGTCCTTAGGGTGATGAAGCCAATCAGCTTGGTCGTTCTCTCACCTTAAGGATGCATTAAGGTGACATGCTTCATCTCACAAGGGATGCTGAAGCTATCATACTGCAGAACTGGTAACCATAGGGGTCCTGCACTTTAACTGTGGATTCTCAAATGAAATTTTGCAGAAGCAATACAGTTTGCTTTGTACGAGTGAATACCTTTTTGTAAGAGAAGTGCTTCTTGAAAAAAATATTGAGGTAATACAATGGTAGACACATGCACAGTGACTGCTCTGCAGGAAAGAAAGAAATTACGGCATGTTTTGTATGAAAGACCAAGACCTGTTATGTATGGGTAAAGGGGGAGAAGCCTCTACATTCCTCAAACATTTTTTATGAATATGGATTTTGAAGCTGTTTTGCTTGCAGGTGAATTTCTTTTTCATTCAAGAGCCAGTTCCAGCATTTTAATCACAACACAGTGGCACTGGAGTAGCAGAGGGTTGGGAAACTGTGGGGTGTAGTAGCCCCGGGACTAGAAAGCTGAGGGAGGGTCTCCAGCTTGCTGCAGAGAAACCCTGAGGCCTGCACGCTGGTGAAACACGGTATTTTGGAGCTGTGGAGACCTAGCTTTCATTGAGTTTTCCATCATCTCTTGCCTCTACCCAGCAGTTCTAGCACTCTTCAGCATGTGTATAGTACTTGGGAATGCTGCAACATACCAGGTTAAATAGTCATGAAGTTTATTTAATAAACTCGAGATACAAGACCAACTTGACTTCTGAATGTCCTGGTTGTTTTTGGTTGTGTTGCCTCTTTAAACACAGTAAGTAATGGCATACGTGGCATGTTACTCTTGCACTCCCACTGCGCACAGCTAAATCACACACACGTGCACATCAGGGAGCAGTTATTCAGGAGTCTGTTCTGAAGGGCAGCAGTTCCTTTGTCTGATCTGCTACGCTGCTGCTGCTTTGCTTGGTGGTGGTGTGAGGGAATAATAAAGTAAAGCCTTCAATCATACGACCTGATCAGAGAGGGTTGTCTGTAGTGATTGATAAGTCCTCTCGGAACAATAGGCTGCTTGAGCTGTGCCCAGAGACTGATGGGTTTGGTTGGGGTTTTGCATTCATTTTTGGCCTAGGTAAAAAGAACAGCGAAATCAAGGTTGCAGTTTTGTTTGCAGCTTGCCTTCAAATCCCTGCCTCATCTAAAATGGTACTTAACTGTGTAGACTTCTGCTCTCCCCAAAGCTATTTGGAGAGCACTTTTCCCATCTCCTTTAAGATATGCTGAGTATTTTGAGGACCCTCAAATTATTTTGATTCCTTAAATTGGTTCTCTCCCAAGTAGGCGTAAAACAAAGACATCTTTCCACCTTTCACCCTTGCACCCCCCTGGCCTGATGAGCGGCATGCTGAGCGGATGGACATGGCTTCTCTTCCCTGGGACGTCCCACCAGCCAGGGCTTTTTCCCCGCAGGCCTATGACCTTGTCAAGCTGCTTCACTTCTTTTTTTGATTTATGACATTTGCCATTCTCAGTAGAGAAGCTAAAAAGCTTAATATTAAGAAAGTGTTTGTATTCTGTGAAAGATAGCCTTTTCTGTTTGGATTGAGAAACCTCTGAAGATGAATGTGTGTGTGTGGATTCTGCTTAGCTCTGTAATAACTGAATTGTGCAGTGCTTTATCTGTAATGTGGGTGAATGTTAGCCATGTGCAGTGTTACACAGAGGATGCTGCCTGTCTGCTTCTGGGCCAGAGGTGTATTTAGATGTATTTGCATTTCTGCAGAGGAGATGTATTTTTCTGCTTCCCTATTGAGCTACATCCCCAGTGTGTGGGGTCAGTTCAAAGCAGAGATGCTCTATCTTCTTAAAATGCATGCTGAACAAATACACTTCCCCTTCTATCCTGCAGAATAAAATGGTATGTGGGTGAAAGAATGGCTTTCCCCCCAGCATGTGTGCAGCCACTTTATGGATCGAGGGAGGGTTTGAGGAGCACAGAAGAGCTATTGCTGCTGTAGAAGAGTGCCAGTTTGACGCCCTCTTTCAAGCATTCCTAGCTTCAGCCACAGTGGTAGTGGGCTAGGGCTGTGCTGCAGTGGCTCTGCCTGTACTGCTACTGCTGCTTAGGCATTCTGCCTTTGTCAGAGTGAATCAGGACATCTGGAGGAAAGGGACCGTGGGATGACTAGGACTTTTCTGTCACACACACAAGAAAATTTCTTACTTGGAGAATGGATAATAGAATGCCTTTATACCAGAAAGCAAGAACTGCCCAGAAGATCCTGCTCCTCTGCTAGAGGTGAGGACACAGAGAGCTATGCTCAGAAGTAGAAGAGGAGATTTCTTCATCTAGATGCAGTGGTAGGCTTGGGAAGCATTTGTTTTCTGAAAGTTGTCTGTGATCTCTTACTCTTCTATTGAGGTTTTATGTTTCTTTGCTCTCTCTGTCAGTAAATGACCATTTCATTTTGGCAGTGCCCTACTGTTTAAATTATGCTTAGGGCCAGTTTATTGTGGACCTGTTTAGCATCAGTTTTATTGCTTGCCGGCATTGCTGCTCTGCTGCGGGATTGTCATTGCAGTGCCTTTTGGGTATCCTCTTTGCTGTCAACTGGCCCGACTCCTGGGGCTTGAAAAGCTGTTTGGGGATTCCTCTGGGAGCCTAAGGGAGTTATTGGAAAGAAGTCAAATTCTCTTAAGTTCCTGAGAAAGCTGTCATAAGCCTTGTGGCTGCTGGGTTATTGCCAAGTCCTTTATTCATGGGACCCATGATGAGCCATTGCTAGACAATAATGGTTTCAGGTTCCTTTGTACTATATTATGAAAGGAGAACCAGTTCCGGGCCATTGTTTTGGCCAGCGTAAGAACACACAAGATTCTCTGTATGAAAGCATTTACAATTTAATAAGCCTTGTTTTCTGGCTTTTTTTTTTTTTTTTCCTTTCCCTAGGGTTCTTTCTCTGTGCACCCAGTTTGCCTATTGCAGGTTCAGTCCTAGCAATCATTCATCCAAAGTCAGACTGCTTTTGCACCCTGTGGCTTTTGGCAACTGGAAGCCCCATTTACCACGTGCAGTACCGATTCTGATGGCAAGTGCCGCTGTGGACGAGCCAACTGTCCTTTACTGCTGCCTAAGTTATTTGCTACAGTGAGGAAAATGGTTTTGATGACCTCCTCATGGTATTGCCTTAGTGTATGTACAACTATATATGCGCGTACACACACACAGAGTGTATGTATTAACTCTGCCTTTGCCTGTTGGTGACTAGTTCTGTTGGGCAGGCTTTTGTCTAAGTTGCAGAGTTGGCTCTGACCCTGCGTATTCACCCCACATCTTCAAGGCATTTGGCAGTTTGTTCCCTTATCTGCCTCTGCAGTGAAAGGGGTGAAAGTCAGAACTACCTTATTTGCCCAATGGAGTTTCCTCTTTTTGCTGCTAGCTCATGGCTTTGTCCTGCTTCATGGTGGACAGTGTTTGGTACAACCGAATTTTGAATAGCTAGTGACAAAGTTTTCATTTCCCATGGGAAGGTGGTACTCCACCCGAGCAGCTTTCATTCTGTGGATGTCTGTCTTGGTGCAATCTTCTTCTGTTTTTAGTTTAGTCCAATTGCCCTACACTCTCACCACTTAGTAAAATATGGGTGGATTACGAAGTTACCCAGAATAGTATTGAAATATCGAGAATGAGCATTCAAAGTCATTTCAAATACTTAAATTTAAAATGAAGTGTGTTGGTGCATTGAAATTGTTTGATACATCTCTCTGGGACTGAGCCGGGATGGAATCCAAGGCAAACCATGCGAGATCCCTGGAGGGAAAAGTGCAATGCAAATTGGAGGTAGAAAAGTCAGTCTGAGCTTTGGTTTGGCTTTGTCTTTGCAGTCTCTGAATGCGTGCTAGCTATGGATGAACAGTAGTAGGACAAATATTTAGGTGCTGCTGTACAGCCTATGGAAGCTTTTATTTAGTGGCATGCATTACAGATTTCATACCAGATCTGAAAAATTGTGTTTCTGTCAGAACCCACACGACTTAATTTCAGCACAATGTTCTGCCAGCCTTGAAACGTGCCTGCATTTGCTCGCAGAGAGCTTGCTCGGATGCAGGGCTTGGTTCTGTCTATTTCTCTCTTTTCTTGGCTTGCCTTCTGCAGATATAATAATAGTAATAATAAAAAGCCCCAGAAAAATCCTCTCCAAAATGCTGCTATAGCAGCTGATATATTGACGATTTTAGCAGTCATTTAAGTTATTTGTGTTTAGTGGGGTTTTTTTGTTTTTGTTTGTTTGTTTTAATTTGAAACTTCCCATTTTGATTTGAAGCATTTGAAGATTTACATAAGATAGCGCTACAGCAGAGCTAAGCATTTGGTCAGCTGCATGGACATGGGCAAACAAGTTGGGGAATGTGTTTGAGCCACAGAAAAGCTGGGGTGTAAGGGACCTGACTGAAAGCTGGAAGTATTGGGGAAAAAGAAGCTTTTCTGAAATCTGATACGCCAAGCTGCCTTAGTGTTTACTAAGTCTGCAGGATCAGAGTGGACACAACAAATTTGAGGAGCTGGGGGGGGAAGAAGTCACAGAGGATGCAAAAAGCCAGGCTGGTGTTTAGCACCTGTGAGTGTAAGTGCGTGTGCGTGTGTGCAGATGATGAGAGCAGAGTGTGACTGTTAGTAGCTTCTAGATTTACTGTGGAACAGTTTGCATCACCACAGATGCACAGAAAGTTGCTGCTCGCTAGTCTGGCCTTGACTTGTAATAGCTGCCTATGAGCCTTAATGTCAGCAAGGATCACTGGAGCACGATGGATCTGGTACTGTTTACCCCACACTCAGCCTGCAGCTTGTGTCAAGTGGCGTGGACTGGACTGGGTGTAACAAGGAGGAGATGATGTCAGCAGGGTGGGAGAATCCTCTGGGGACTTTATAGGGCAGACTGCTGTGGAAATACAAGAGAATGGGGAGTTGAAAGTCATGAAGGAAGTCAAAACAGGGTTTTACTTTGATGTAGCTGCACGTGGATGATGGGGATTGAAGGTTGAAGATTCTGACTGTAGATGCTTCGGTTTGTCTTCAGAAGTCAAAGGTCTCTCTTGGAAGGTTTCCTTCTAAGACAGGGTGTGCGTAACGTGCATACTGTGTTATGACTGTATGATGTACACATGTAAAACTGCCTTTCACAGTGTCCTGTCCTGCTGCTGCAGAGTGGATCAGACTGGCTCTCCTTCTCTGCTTATGCCAATGAAAATAAATTGCCCCATCATAACTTGTGAGGAAAGCAGTGTTCTGTAATCCTGTATAAGGCCACTGGCCAACAGTGTCGAAAACAAAGCCAGCCCTTCCTGTGGTGTTGGATGCGGCTTCTAGGCAGGTCGGAGAGCCAGCTGGGCAGGGAGGCAGCGAAGCTGTCACTGCTGCGACTTTCTTACTCGTGGCTGCTGAAAGGGGCTCTTCTCTGAACTGTGGACAATACGTGTTTTTCTTGCCCCTTTCCTCTCCCCCACTTACTTAAGACATCCCTGTTGCTTCTGTCAGGAAAGGTGCTGTTTTCTTTTGCAGCTCACAGAACAGGAGAAGAGGCATTGCATATATGGTGTTTTGTTCCAGACACTTTTTACACCCGTCCCATTTCATTTCAGATCTGCTTTCTCTTTTTAAAAGCTTCGCAGAGCAAAAGATGAGGCTCTAATGATGCAGGAGGAGGAAGGGAGAAGGAACCTTTGCTCTTAATTTTTTGCTGCTTATATGTATCACTGACGAAGTAGAACATGGTGTGAGTGTCAGCGTCTCTGTACACACGGTGCGGAGCAAGTGCCTCAAATTTGAGTCATATGGGGGATAGCTGAAAGGGGATTGCATGGGCAGGGCTGAAGAAGAGGCAAATACTGAAGCTCTGAGCAGCTGAGAGAAGGGGGCTGCAGCAGACCTAGCTCTGGCCCCTACCTGTTTCTTTTCTTCTTTTATTTTTTTGCCAATTCTGATAGCAGAGCACAAGAGCAGATAGAGTGTGTAATTTAAGGGGGCTACTAGGATCCTGAATGCTGCCCTCTGCTTGTGAGAAGACTTCAAGCCTTCCAAGCTTGTTTGCACTCTCTCATTTCACACTAGTCATGTGCTGTTCTCCGTGATCAGCTTGCCTGCTCTCTGTTTTCTCATATTTATTCAGCTGCTCTGTCTGTGAGTTTTCCTGGAATACTGGAGATGTTTCCCTCACGTCCTCTCTGCATTCAGTATGTGTATGAGGGTCGGGGGTGTTGGAACATGAAATCTCCTTGTGCCGTTTTCTTTGTCATCAGTATGCCATGATCAGCTTGTGTTCCGAGAACACTTACTGGTTATCAGTAATGTTCACCTGTAGGTCAAACCTCTGCTAAAAGAGGGCTTATTTTATGGGATGTGAGAAGTGAGGCAGAAAGTGAGGTGCCCAGCAAGTCAGTGAAAGGAGCTAAGGCTCGAGTCCAGGTTGTGCTGCCGTATTGCATCCACTTGGCTAGCCTGTGTCCTGTTTGATGCCTTCGTTGTTTCCCCTGGGCATCTGAATTGATACTTGGTTGAACACAAGTGAGTCGCCGTAGTGTTTCTGGGTTACTGGTGCTGCTGCATTTCTGAGCTTTCTGTCAGGGAATGAAACTATTCTTAAGTCTCTTATGGTAGAATGATCACAGTAAGGTCACCCATTCATGCACTTGACCTATTACTTTTCCCTGATGTTTGTCCCTTGCTACAGTATGGTTGTATTTCCAAAAAGCACTGTTTCCTTAGAAAAATGACAATTCAATTCTAGAAAAAACAGAATTGTCTTTGCTGGAACTTGGCTGAAGGTTGCATTTGTCTTTGTGCATGTGGTATGGGTTGTAAACAAAGTTTTCCAGAAGGAGTCACAAAGAAGCTTAAAATACGCATTTCTGTGTCTCTCTGGAGATTACTGTGCTTTCACCATTTACTTCCAATGGGCATTGCTACTCAGATTTAGTAGTGCAGGCCAAGCAAGGGAGCATAATATTAATCCTGTATAGTTGGCCCTGTGTAATCCAGCGATTCCTAATACACTTTGGCTTGGATTCATGCCACTTAATTGATGGGTCTAAAATAAGAGGTGGAGGGATGCTTGTGTCTAGATGATGACTTCCATCTTAGTGGGAAGAGGTGTCCATCTGTCTCCATTGACCTTAGAAGAAGCTGACTACGATGATCCGCCTACCTTGGGTATTAACGAGTGCCTAAAGCTGGGTCGGACGGAGTCAAGCCTAGTGTTGGAGAGCCCATGCAATGCATGGGAGACCCATTGTGCATGGCACCTTTTGGAGCTTTGCTGCTACTTGGGTTAAAGGAAACTCTGCTTACACTTTTATAGAGCTGCTAAAAGTTTGTTTCAAGTTGGATCTATTTTCCTTTTCTCTTTTTCTAGTATAGAGTCTGGTCCTACGCTGCTTGTAATGTGAAGGGGATGCATTACTTTTGTTTTGCACGTGTATCTTGACTAGTTGTTGTGGGTCATTAAGTCTCCTTAAGCCAGGAAGTGTAGCAGCTCAACAAGGAGCGTTTAGCTGCCATTTGACCTTCAGTGTGGCACAGCACTTGCCCCTATCTCAGACTGCAGGTAATGGTTACTCAAACTCAGCCAGAGACCTCAAATAAGGCAGAGCCTTGCCTGCAGGGACTTCCTCAGGAATGGAAGAGCACAG
Organism: Fulmarus glacialis; assembly: GCF_000690835.1. Lineage (NCBI taxonomy): Eukaryota > Metazoa > Chordata > Aves > Procellariiformes > Procellariidae > Fulmarus > Fulmarus glacialis. The sequence goes on from NW_009216310.1 coordinate 14,370, forward strand.
GAAGGGCCAGAGGACGTCGGTAACATCTACAGGCGCAAGATAAAGCTTGGTGTGAAACCTTGCAGAGTCCTCCTTTCTCTGAACTTTCTTGCTGTTTGTCACTCATTCAGGGGTCCCTCCTAGACCTCCCTATCCATTCCCACTCCCAGTCTGAGAGCTGGAGGTGAGCAGAGAAGCATCATGTCAAACTGAGATTGTACTAAATAAGTGAACCGGGAGGACGCTCTCCCTAACCTTCCTGTTTATTGTACGTGCTTGTGATGTACAGTTCAAGCACTGGGAGTCTCTGGGCTATGCAGGGCTCCGGGCAGCGTCTAGTCCCTAGACAGCTGGTACTCTGGTTATGCTTGTTCTAGGCCTCAGTTTGTGGCTGCAGTTTTGTTCTTGTTTTGAAGGGCATTGTGTTCCCTTCTAGGTTGGCCACTCAGAACGTGGCTTCCCCACTCTTGAAAATGGAGTGGGGTGGCACTGTGTGGTAAGGCAGCACTGTGGGTTGCACGTAGTACCTGTCTTGTCCCGTTCAAAGGGCAGCGAATTCCCCAGTCTGATTTTGCTTTATTGCTGTTTCTGAACACCTTCTGAACACCGAGCTGTGCAGAAGGTCTAAGGGAGGAGAACGTTAGCACAGCAGCTTTGCTACCTTTCCCTAACTGATTGGCTTTTTTCTTTTTCCCTTAGCTGTGACAAGCTTACTCTTGCATGCACACTCAAGTAGGTAATTAATCTGTCTCTCAACAGGGCTCTGCTAGCCACAGTATTTTCTTCAATTCCATGGAGAGAGTTACTTTTTCATTATGATGCTGGAAGGGTGAAAGGCAGCCTATTCTCTACTATAAAAATGCCGTGATAGAAGGTAAAGCTTTCATTAAACATGCCTGGCTGAATTTATACACTTAAGTATCTGAACTGTGGCTAATATCTTTTGAGAGAGAAGGGAAGACCATAGCTGTAATAGCTAGCATTTTGTGTTTGGATGGTTAATCAGTAGTATTTTCAGTAGTTAATCAGTAGTATAGAAAAATAATTGAATTATTTCCTTCATAGATTTAGACCAGAAAAAAAAAAAAACCAAAATATGAATGTCTGTTGCTGTTGGGTAGTTCTCTCCTTCTTTCCATCTTACAACCATTTAGGAGTGTTGACATCTCAGTGGTTCACAGGTGATGGTATCCACGTTGCGTTTTTCTGTGCTGTTATTAACTTACCTGATGGAAGATCTGCAGTGTAAGAGCTGGTGAAACAGCTGACTTGTACCAGGAGCTCTTTCC
>NW_009216310.1:15661-20197 GCF_000690835.1 Fulmarus glacialis
TGAGTGGGTACCTGGTTATGCTGAAGGGTGTTTTGTCATTAAATAGGTAAACTCGCCAGCAGCTGGGCACATTGGTTGGTCCCATCGCTTGCTTGTGTGCTATTTGTCACAGTCTTCAGCGCACCTTTATGGTGCATAAATGGTGAGGTAGGATTTTGCTGGCCTGAAGCTGGGATTTGAGCCTACCTGAGGTGGTATTGGTAAGTTTTGGGGGTGGTCAGGATATTACTCACTCAGTGCTTTGCTGAGGGATGTCTGGTGGAACAAGCCCTGGACCTGGGATTAACTGATTTTATAGATTTCTGGCAGTGATTGTAGTACGATGAGCAAAGGTGGGTATGTCGTGTTCAAGACTGAATAATAGTAGTAAATTTTTTTTTTTGAATTGGTTTGATGGCAGCATTCAACTACTGCAATGGATGGAAAAAACACACTGCAAATCAGCTGCTGGGTAATAACTTGCTATACCGTGCAGGGTAGCATGCTTTTATGGGAGCTGAAAGTTGTCTCACTGTACAGACATAAAATAATTCTGGTCAGCTGCTTGGTGGCTTGTGTACAGGGCTTTGGCTTGTAGCGACATAAGCTGGAGCTCTGTTCATAAATTAAGCACTGAGCTGTGATGTGTGGGCAAGTGTCATGTTCATAGCTGGCCAAAGATCCATTACAAATGTGGTTACGAGTTGATATGTAGAGACAGCCATAGTGTGTGGCTTGGATAAATACCCCAGTTCTGGATAGATGGGAGGGGTGGTTCTGTGCTTGCCCAGACCATTTGGAGGTAGGATAGAGGTTCACAGTCTGTGGCAGAAGACCGGGAGCTGGGAATCATGACAGTGCTGTCATTTCCATACTATAGAGTCAGAAGAGGATGTCTGACCAAGAAAGATGGGGAACCCAGGACTTTTGGAACAGTTAGGGTTGAAAACCATGAATCTGGCAATTGTATTGCAGTTTCAAAAAGATGTTTTTAACTCTGCTCCTTGTCTTGCCTTGGAAACTTTCAACACTGAACCATGTACAGGCACTAATATGAGTTACAAGATCTGATGTTGGTTTCTGTTTATTCCTCCTCCATTTTCAGTCTATAGAGGTTATTTCACTTCCATGGAGGCAGAAGCTTACATTTTACTAGAACCAACCCATGTGGCTGGCTGCAGCTGTAATTGGGAAGGAAGGGTTACGCTGCTGAATTTTCTTGTCACCACTGTGTCTCAAATAAAGGACTGATTTGGCTGTTGGAAGGTGCAATATAAACTTCCTTGTTTAGGTAGTTGAAAATATCACATCATGATAAAGAATGTTTATCACAACAAAAAAACATTCCTTGTATCACCTGCCAAACCCCATGGTAACGGAGTAGGAGCGGAACTAAACAGGTCCACATGGGTGTAACGCGATAAATAGCCACTGCTGAGGGGGTTAAAGAAAGGGGAACTTGGAAGGAATTTTCAAGGTACAGAAAATAAAGATCCTGTGTCGTTTATTCTCCTGTAATCTGGGTCTCTAGTCAGCAAAGTACTGACAAATTCCTATTCAGCTAAGTATTCAGAGGTGCATTTCCAAAGGTTTTCAAGTCTATGAAGTCACAGAGACCAGCACTTCAAAAGGCTTTCAAAATGTATGTGTTATAGATGCCCTGAACCTACAGTGTCTGTGGAGAATCTCCTCCTAGGTTCTTGCTAGTCTCTTTCCTTGAACACCTTGGCTCTGAGACCTGTCTTGCATCAGTCTGGCTTACCCAAGGCAGAGCAGCACGTGTCAAAGTATTTCTCTGAACTGAGGCCTTTAAGATACAACAGATCAAAAAAAAAAGATGGGAAATGGTGACCAGAACAGGGTTGTTAGTAGGCCCAAATGGCTGTGTAAGCATGCAGATAAATAAGGATGCCCGCCGTGCCAGCAGCCCAAGCCCACTGCTGCCTGGTGGCAAGATGGCCCGTGTGTTCTGCGGCTCAGGAGTTTGCACCGGGCTGGTGGAGGCAGACCCACGAGGCTGCTTTACTTTGCACAGATGTTCTGCGTGAAATACGCTGTAGAGATTTGAAAGTGTTACAGTGATTAACTAAATGGGAGCTTGAATGACAAAATGATCCTGTTACACTGCTTCGGCTTGGCAGAAGGAGAGGCGTCGGGGTGCTGCTGCAGTGCATTTCAGAGCTGTGGGAGTTTGTGGCAGAGCGGAGCAGGTGTGAACACTCCAGATCATGACTAAGTGATGTCTCGGCTGATGAAGAGTGCTGTTTAATTCCTTTCCCTTCAATGTTTTCTTCCAAATCTAATTTGCCTCAATTATGTATTTTTCTCTCTTATTTACAGTTACTGATGGCTTGCAGTTCTGTGTCAGCCTGTTCCTGTTGCAGGCATGAAGAGGAGGGAATTAGTCTTTGCTCTGCTGGTTATCAGAGACCCTGTAGCATTAAGGCACTGCACAAGGAAAGAGAGCTCCTGTCCTTGGAGCGAGTCCTCTGAATGGAGGAAGATGGGCAGGGAGTGTCTCTAGCATACCTGGAGCTGGGAATGGAGCCCGGGTCTCCTGAGCACTTAGTCCACCCTCCCAGCTGCTGATGGGTACACAGGCTTGTGTGGCACTCTTTGCTGGCCTGCAGATTTTTGATCTTTGGCGCGTTATATATTTTAGCTGCTGCTCTCTGGAAATAGCTGTTCTGTTGTGGCTATTTATCTGGAGGATTTTTGAACTTGGGTGTGCAAATAAATGGAGTGAAAATAAGTAAGACCCCAGGTTCCTAATACAAGCTGGGATTCTCTTCCTGATGCTTGTGGATGCCTGTGGATTGACATGAAGTCTGGAGGAGGAAGGTTTACAAATGTCTTGCTTAGGTTTCCAAAATTGCCCCAGGCTGCAGATTTGACTGTTTTTAAAAAAATGTATTTCGGTATTGAATTCCCATACGGAGGGGCCATTAATGCAGCCGACATCTATTTTCCTTACGCCATTTAATAGGGAAAACCAGAAAAGAGTAGGGTGAGGAAGACCTCATAAAGGATTTTACTTGCCCTTTTGGCTTACAACCACTTTTTTTGAAAAGTACCAACAACTTATTTCTTAAACTATGTAGGTTTACTGACCGCTTCTCAAGGCACTGGGTCAAGGCATTTGAAAAAGCTAGCCCAAGTCATTAAGAATAGAAGCTCCTTCATTACTCTTGCAATTGGGATTTCCCACTGCCTCTCAAAGGTATGCATGTATCCATAGATAGGAGTTAAGCTTGACTTCTGGATAAACAGAACTATACTTATTAGATGAGGATTTTCAGTCATTCTTATTTTTCTCATCTAAAAAATACATACATAAAACCAACCACTTGCTTTTTTGAGGCATTTAGATTTTCAAAGATGGGTGTTCTTACTCAAGTGTGTAACTTAAGAAGCACTCCGTATGCTGGATCTAACTGTTGTACAAAGTCTGTCCAGTAGACAGTGAGGACTCTTGAAGACCCAACCTTTGAGCATGGAAATAGGTACCTGATTTTCAGTTAATTGTTTAACACCCAATGCTATACATGTCAGCACAAACACCACCCCCATATATATATATAAAAAAATATTTTTCCTACTAACCTTAAACTTCGGATAGTTAGGAAAGTGTATGTTAATGTTCATTTTTTCTCTAGTCAGAATGCACACAGAAAACACTAGCATTTGCCTTAAAGCCCTTTTTGGCAGAATTTCCTGTAAAGAACCCAAGCAATATATCTGGTTGGAAGACAGGGCATTGTATATTAGCATATACATCTTTGTGCTTGCCGAAGTGTTGCCTAATGCTGCAAGTAAAACACTGGACTGGTGGCCAAAGATTTATCTTTATTGAGCCTGACTTCCACTTAATGCACCTGCTTATTTCTAATCTGATTGTGTCCCTTTAATGTGTTTCAAAAACAAGTACTTCTATGTCTTAACAATGAATATAATTCAGATGCCACTGAGGTAGAACAATTAAAATGTAGTACTTGGTATAATTTCTTTCACTCACTTTTAAACAAGAATTTTGGAAGAGATACCAAGCTTTTTGTGTTTTGGGGGTTTTGAACAGATACCTAACTTCTGGGAATTAGGACAAGATTTCCTTGGGTTCAGGTTGGCCCACATTGCTTTCTGCAGAGCATCTTGCATCTTCCAAGTGTGGAGTACTGGCCGTTTGCAACAAATGCAGCGTGAATTGGACCACGGGCTTCTCTGTGTGCACTGATGTTGGACAGTTAATTTGCACTAGGAGTGCATTTTTTGAAGCTAATTCTCCTGATTGTCCCACCTTAGAGCAGTTAAATGTGAATAATGGAGTAGCTTCAGAGTGTGTATTTGATTCCTTTTTGGATAAAACCAAACTGGAGGCTGTGTTCCGGGAGCACATATGACGCTCATAGTCTAGTCCAAAGTACCCCATCCCAAAATGCTAATGATGTGCGTGATGAGGGCCCTTGGGAAAAGCTTATTTGCTTTACAGGTTTGTTCCTGTTGGACTGCATTTAGACAGCTTGCATCTACTTGCGCCAATGTGACGCCCATCTACAAGAA
>NW_009216311.1:0-12419 GCF_000690835.1 Fulmarus glacialis
CTATGATTCTATGATTCTATGATAACTTTGTTGCTCTCCCCCACCCTGACTTAATGCCCTAAAACATCTAATGATAGCCACCATGCATTATACAAGAAAAAAGTACTGAAAAGAGTCTTACACAAGTATGTCCTCCACTAGGGTATGAAGGGTGCTTGGATTGCGGATCAATTTGTCTAGGAAGCCGACAATGTCGCTAAATTTTGGACGGTGGTTCCTCTCCTTTTGCCAGCAGTGAAGCATTAGTTGGTGAAGAGAAGCTGGGCAGCCCATGGGAGCTGGAAGTCTGTAGCCTTCTTCTATAGACAGTATAACCTAAAGAAATACAATGCATACGATTACTGGGCATTAGAGTTAAATGCTGAAAGGACAGTGTAAAGTTGACAATTAGAAACCAGTGGTAACAATTAATGGCACAGCCACCCTCACTTTATGCATTGCTGGGGCTTCACTCAGGGAATCGGGATTGGCAGGACTGTGACCAGAGCAGACGCGAAGTATTTTGTAGGCATATGAAAGACAGTTGGCCCTTTTTTAGTCTCTCCGGCCATCTTCTTCAAACAGCCAAGAAAGGAGGAGGAGAAGAAAGAACTAACCAGTATCGCTATCTTTTTCATCCACTTCAGGTTGATGTACTGAATGGTCACAGGGCTACAAACTAACCTCGCATGGCCACTGCATACTGGGATGCTCTAATTGCATCCTGACAAAGTGTTAATGTGTGGCAATGTCACGATATAATCAAGTACTACAAATGCACATTGCAGCACCTGGCAAATTTACTTGGTGGTAATATGTTTCTGCTGATTGTTAGAGTGTGATTAATTCAGGCAATGTCTCTGTCCTGGTTTTGGCTGGGATAGAGTTAATTTTCTTCCTAGTAGCTGGTATAGTGCTGTGTTTTGGATTTAGTATGAGAATAATGTTGATAACACACTGGTATTTTAGTTGTTGCTAAGTAGTGTTTACGCAAGTCAAGGACTTTGCAGCTTCCCATGCTCTGCCGGATGCACAAGAAGCTGGGAGGGGGCATAGCCAGGACAGCTGACCCATGACATCATGCTCAGTATATAAACTAGGAGGCATGGTCCGGGAAGCAGCGATCGCTGCTCGGGGACTGGCTGGGCATCAGTCAGCAGGTGGTGAGCAATTGCATTGTGTATCGCTTATTTTGTATATTCTATCATCATTATTATTATTATTATTTTCCCTTCCTTTTCTGTTCTATTAAACTGTCTTTATCTTAGTCCACAAATTTTACTTTTTTTTTTGATTCTCTCCCCCATCCCACTGAGGGGAGGAGTGAGCGAGCGGCTGTGTGGGTGTTTGGCTGCCTGCTGGGTTAAACCACAACAATCCCACACATCGAGTTACAGCGAAGCACAACGTTATTTTGCACAGCCTCTCTCAGAAACCTGGATGTCCAAGCTGTTTATGACTAAACAAAAGTTAATAAAATTACGGTGTTACCATATACCCTAAAGTGAGTAAAACTTTCAGATTCAGCAGATGTGGAAAATGTGTTTGGTCAGGATTTGCAAAGAAACAGATCTGATGTCACAGATAAATCACACGTATGAAAAACTACATTTGATCAGAATTGAAGGGAGGCTTGTTTTTAGTAACACTGGTAACAAAAAACATTGTCTGAAAAGGACATTAGCAGCCCTGCATGATAGGAGGTAGCAAAAGTAGGTAAGGCCCATGAAAAGCTGGCTGGATTCAGTCTATGTAAGATTTAAAGAACAAAAGGAAAGGTTACTAGGTTCTGCAATGAGTGGTGGTAGCAGTGGGGATGATGATAGAAATGACATCGTCCGGATTTCTTGTATACAAAAGAATGGAGAGATAAAAAGAATGGAAAGATAATAAATGGTTGATCAAAACAAAAGCTAGCAAAAAGACCAACCCTACCACACACACATAATCCTTCCACATAAGAACCCAACCAATGCTAAATGCTAAAGTACAAATGATTGTACACAGTATTTATAATACACAGTGCACTTATGAGAAACATACCTACTGCATTTATACCCACTCTGCTTTAAGGAGACATTTATCATTTTCACACAGATGTATGTACATGCTGCAGACATATTAATGCAGCTGGAAGGGGGTACATTAAACTGTTTACAGCAAATCGATATTTTATAGCATAGCTGTAGCTTCAATATATTCAATCTTATTATCCTGGAATATATCCTCGTTCTCTTTTCGAATTCTGAATTAATGTTGTTGGCTCTGTTTAGCAACGCCTACTGCTTATGCTGCAAGCATTATGCAAATAAATAAGAGTAACGAAGCTACATTAGGACCGTAGCTCCCCTTAATGGCATGGTAGAAAATGGAACAAGACTCTTGTAGGTGTACACAGCTGGGTATCTGAGCTTTATAAAATGAGGTGACTTGGTCCTACAGTGTATAGCCCTCTTGTATCCTGGCAGAAACACCTATGCATGAAAAACAAGTGTTTGCAACGCAGCAGGGAATTGGATTTGCACGGGGTAAGTTTCAGACCCATTGGCAACAGCACTGGGAAGTACAGGGTACTCCAGAGGCAGCATTACTCTGAATTTTATGCAGCTGTGAGTATTGACAGATCACATAATGTGCAGACAGGACTGGCCACTTACATACAGAGGTGATATCTAGCCTGAAATAATATGTCAGTACGATAATCCTTCCACCTGCCTTTCTGGCTACTTCTGTATCAAAATGGTCCAAAATCCGGGCTGCTGAAATGGCTGCTATAGGAAAAAAACCCATCAGATTACCAGAGAAATATTTCCTCCAAAACCTTGCCTCCTAACGATGAATATGCCCCCCAGATTGCTGCTGTTACAGACTCAGGATGGGTTGAAATTCAACCCCATGTGCATGGAATTTTATTCACAAAACAGTCAAAACTCATGTATCTCAAGCAGTCTGTCCAAAGTGGCTTCATAAAATGCAGGTAGTTGTTACAGTGTGGGGTATAGCTTGGTTGACACTTGTCACTGAAGAGGCAATCTTTAGCAGCCCAGAAATGCAGATATCATAGTCTTTATGTTTAACTGTACCTATTGCAAATGATGAATTTCTGAAATGTGTTTTGTTTTTAAGGCTAAGGGAAAGCTGCTCTACTTTCTCTGCTTTTATGAGACATATAGCACTCACTCGACACAACAATAGAGAGCTGTTGAATTTTTTCTGAAATAAATTATTCAGGAAAAAACCAAAAGCAACCACAATTTTCCAGATATTTTCTCTGACATGCTCTATTTTACCGTATCTTTGGAAAAGAAGTTAGAGCGCATTTTGTTTCCCCTCTTGTTCAAAAGGAACATTTCACGAAGAGAAATGCCAGCTGGTACTGGGATAATTATAATTTCTCATTAATACCAGCACATTTTAAAAATAAACTGCAAATATTGTCTCATTAGTATCCCTTGTGAAGCAAGTATTATTTTTAGAGTCTAAGAAACAAGAGTAAAGATATGATAAGTGTCTAATACTGCAATGGGAATCAAGTCTCAAAGGAAGAATTAGAGCATTTTAGTTCCTTATTTATTTATTTTAGCTCCCACTTTGCTACTTGCACAGCACCTCTCTCCGAGCAGCGGAACTAGATATCCATATACCTAAAAGGGAAGAAGTATTGCATTTTTCTCAGTAACGTAAAATTATATATTATATCATATGTAAAGATTATACATGTTAACATCTTTTAAATGCCTTTTTCCTTGCCGGTTTAAAGGTTGAAGAAGCATCACATTAATTGTGAAAGGGTCTAAATGTCTGTCTCTACAAGAAGGATATAGCAACAACTCTAGCAATCATTGTAACTCTTTCCACATTGGCAAATCAACATCCCATCTATTTCAACCTGAAAGAATAGGAACTTTAGCTTAGTTTCTATACATACGAAGCCCTGAGTCTGCTAACAGAAAGGCTGATTACCGCTCTCTAGTTCTGGTTTTGTGACGAACACTTGATGGGTATCAAAAGGAAGCAAACATGCAAATATTATGTGCTGCTATCAAACACTGAGAAAGAGGCTGTAGGTTTCTTTTCAGTGATGAGTATGGTTAAAACTCATTAGAAGGTCTTGTGGGTCAGCATTAAGATGAGTAAAATGGGCAGGGTGTATTTTTACAAGAAACTTTTTGGCAGGTGAGAATATAAACTGTAAGGGAAAGGGAATATGTTTTATACATGTATGTTTTAACATAGCTAATTATTTCCATGCTTTTTTTTTATGTTTATAAAGGGGACCATTCTTTTTACATATTTTTGTACACAGATGATATTAAACACTGGAGCCTGTTAAATACATGTTATCATTTTTGTTTGATGTTAGACATAGCTGTAAAGGTTTAAGACAGAGTTAATATTAAATATTAATTATGATGCCAAAATTATCTGAAAAATATTTTATGGACTTCTACATAGAATTTATACATGTTTAGTTTCAAAATAATTTGAAATTGGCAAAAATGGCATCTGAAAATTAAGCTGTAATCTTTCTGATAGTTTCATTATTAACAGTAACATAGATTTTTGCTTTCGAAAGTTAACTGACAGATTTTTTAATGAGACTGAGACAGAAGAAAGTCCAGAGGGATATTGTCCCTGTGTCCCACTGACATCTGAAAAATCTACCAGGAGGGAGAGGCAGCTGCTCATGCCTCACGGTACGGAGCCAATCCCAGGTGCCTGCCAAGTGTTTTGATATCTATGGGTTGAAAGAACTATACTAGGGTAAGTTATTTTTACTATTACAAGAAACTTTCATAAGTGTAAAGACTTTTATTCTGTTTGCTATGGTAGTTTTCTTGCATATTGATTACAATCCATTAAGTATTCTTTTTTTTTTTTTGGAATACTGTAGTTCTGCAACATGCACTAATTTATACTGTGGCCTCTAACAGGTGTCCCAGTAGACTTCACTCACAGCTGTTCTACAAAACAAATGCATGGAATATAAATCTTCCTTTCCTCACATGAGCATTAGCAAGCCAGGCTCTTAGCACAATCTGTTCATCAGTACACTAGTTTCCTTGGAAAGTTCAATATCTTAGCTAATATTTATTAATTAAGCAATAAGACATGACAGACTGTGCAGCAGCTCTAATTAATGGACACCTCTGGTGCCTGCCACACGTCTAAGAAGTCCATTAATCAGCACCAACACAGGTCTGAAGTGACTTACCACAATAATAAAATGGTTATTTACTTAAACAAGAACATTCCTCAAAGTTAGTAACATTCTTAAGCCTCTACATTATACCGTGTACAGTATTAAAAAAATTATGAGAGACATTTTCAAACTCGGTTGCCTAAAGTTCAGCTTCCAAATCCCTGCTTAGGAATATAAATAGAGGACGCTAGATTTGCAGAGGTGTTGGGTCTCTCCAGCTTGCACTGACCTGATGGGTACTTGCAAACAGCTGTAGTCTCTGAAAATCAGACTGGGTTTATTTAGGTGACAGGTATCAGTTTAACACTTCTCTTCGCATCAGCTCGGACTCTGTGCTACCTGTGCTGGCTCCTCGTCATTTGATTTCTGTGGCTGAGGGGTCGGGCAAGAGACCCGTGGTAGACATAGCTCAGCCCTACTGTTCACCTGACTGAAGATGCGTTCACATGGCAACTAGGCACCACGTCAGACAGCGCTGAACTCATCTCTCCTAGCATTGCCTCCCGTTGGGTAGGGGTGGGCATATAATTGGCTTCTATGGTAGCCGTGTAAGAAACGAACATTTAACTGGCAAAAACATCACTTACTTAGCCATGGTCGAAAAAAGTGAATTAATTTCCCAAAGTTGTTTAATTAGAAAAGCAATTTGTAAGATGGAATGTGAAAAAATAGACCCGGCTCCGTGGAGTTTATACTTGGTAAACTTTTGGTACTTTACAAAAACCCACCCAATTCAATAAATATTTTATTGCTAGCTAGAGAAGAGTTTTATTATGATCAAAACACGTAAGTGTTGTAATGTTAATGTTGCCAGACATTTTGTTGTAGCAGAACCTCTGACTATACTCATGCAAGACCTTATCAACAGTTGTTTGCATAATGTGTCTTTTATGAATCTGTTTTGTGCATGCCCCTCTCTGTTACTTTCCCTGCCATATGTACAGTATCACTGACCTTTGGGAAAGTCCTATTATTTCTGCAAAATAAGCTCATGTGAATTCAGGGTAATTTATTGTACTAAAACATATGTCCCAATATCCAGTAAAGTAGCTTTACAATATGTCTAATAACTTGAAATTTCCCAATGACATTTTGAGTCACTAAATGTATTTAGAAGGTCACAGGTGCTCACTGTTAACATTTCAGCAGTGAAAGCCTGTGGGTAGGGCTCCGGTGAAAGGGAGTCCTTTGTGCTGTGCGTTGCTGAACTGCAGGGAAAGCCCCCAGGAGTCTGCATCACTAGCATAAGCAGCATCCTTAGGGCCCGCATCATTATTCTGCATTAACAGATACTTCTATTTTGGATGTAGGAGTAATTAAATGTTGCTATCTTCACGCTGTAGCAGAATATTTAATATACTCTAAATGGAGGCGTCGCTTTATGAATTCTCACTGCTGGCATGGCCTTGAATAGATACGTCGTAGGGTCTGATAGAGGTGAAGCAGACAGGCTGAAGCCAGCCTCAAAGAAAGGGAGAGGCAGCTGGAGTGAAGGTCTGTGTTGTGCACTGCTTTCACCTGGCGACTTGGATTCTATGTGAGGGTCCTACCAGTCATTCAAACCCTCTTCCCAGGAGGTGAACAGTGGGGCTGAACGGACTTGATAGGAAGTCTCTCTCTCCCCCCACTCCCAGTTAGCGGTAACAGCAGTGGGAGAGTCAAGAGGTGGGCTGGTAGAGGAGCTGGTGTGAGGAGGATTATGATTACAGGAGAAGTAAAAGAGATGATGCAGTTGGATTCCTCATAGAGAGTTGGCCCAGCACCAGATGAAATCTGGTGGAATAGAGACTGAAATTCCCCATGTTGTAGCACAAGATCGCATGACAGCGGGACACGATGATACAGCAAAAAAGCACCTTTTTCCCCCCACCTCCTCAAGCTGCAGTCACTACCAGCTGCCCATCACCTGCAGCGAGATAAGCAGACTGGCAAGATGAGGGGCAGAGGCAGAGTGATAGAAAGGTGACACTGCCGGTGGAAGCACTGGCACTGCACGGAAGCCAGGTACCGTGGTAGGGCCAATTTTGTTCAGAAGTATCACTGGCTTCATGGGCTTCTTTAATCTCTAAAAAACCCAACCATGAACGGGGTGCTGCAGAGGGGAGGGAGAAATGAAATACCAACTACACGGTGAGGAAAACCAGGCAAAAGACTACTGCCCATGATATGCTCAGAGGACATGCCAGTGGCAACTGACAGGCAACAGCAGAAAGGACTGTCAGCCGATAGTGCAGTCCCTCAAGCAGGCAGTGCTAATGGGGGTGGAAGGGAAAAGTAACTGCCCAGTGAACCTCACTTGTAAAGGCACATGTGGACATTTTACTTACTACTCAGAGAGAGTTGGGTGGACAAACTCATGAAAACCATGAAATTCCATCAAAATGTAAGAAAACACTTTTCTATTGTGCGTGTGACTGAGCACTGGCACAGGTTGCCCAGAGCGGCTGTGGTCCTTCCATCCCTGGAGATACTCAAAACCCGATCGGAGATGGCCCTGAGCAAGCTGCTTTAGCTGACCCTGCTTGAGCAGGGGAGCTGGACTAGACACAATCTTGAAAGGTCCCTCAATGTCAGCTGTTGTGTGATTCTGTGATTTGCTAGTACCTTTTTCCCAGTGTCTTGTTCTGTTCAATCTCCTGTTAAAAGAAGACTCACAGTGAAACTAATGATTGTATCTATTAGTTTGGAAAGGCAGAAAATTTGAGGCTATATGTGCATTTTGATACAAAGTGCATGCCATGCAATGCAGAGTAATCAAGTTTTGCAGCAGCATACTAATGATGAACAGGCTGACACTGCCATGGCTGTGTTCAGCTTTGCTTCTGAATGGAAGATTAGCTCAAGAATAGCACCCTCTGCTATTGCAAGGTTGAAGCGATGTCCCAACTCCTTAGCAATCAGCTCCTAAAACACCACATCTTACAATGTGGCTTTTTTAAGGAAAACAATGGCAGTTTACCTTAAATTGGCGTTTGTAAGCTGTGGCAGGAGCTGATGAGTGGCCCTCAGTTCAGGCAAGGTACTGAGGCTGGGGTACTTGTTAGTTGAATCTGCTTGTTCATTCTCTTTTTTTAACTTTGAACCCATTGGCCCACTTCAATGAAATCAAACAAGTTGTGTAAGAATCAGCAGCTGGGCAGAGGTATAAAGTTGGTTGTAGGACGTAAAGACTTAAATATATGAGAAATCTATACATAGATGATGTCACACTATGCCCCAGGGAAAAATAGCTTTATTTCAGTCATCTAAGCTTAGGTGTCTAATTTTAGACTCCCTAGGGTATCCTGCCTGGCCTTCAGTTGTTGCTCCAGAAGGACTCAGGTCTCCTGCATGTCCTGTGTCAGCCCCATGTGGAAATCTTGGTTACTCTAGAGCATCTCAAATGCCAACAGATTGCTAGCTGTGGGAAACAGAATTGAGCCTACTGTGCTTATCTGCTTATTTCACAGTAGATCCATGATGTGTTTATAGTTCAGATAGCACCAAAATAATGTCTCCACTGAAGAGAAAAGGTCTGTCTCAGCTCAGTGGTTGCTTGTTCTCTTCAGATGGGCAACCAGCCACCACTGCCTGGTCAATCAACAGAAGCATAGCTCAAAACCAGGCACAGCATGTATCGTCCCATACCTGGTGTTAATTAAGGAGCACAGCAGGGAGCTGGGCTGCTGGGAGGTAGATGTGTGGAGGGGGGATGAAGGCTGTAGGCATTGTCAGGGGAGAATGATGTATGGGAGAGGTGGTCTAATTCCAAAGGCTAAACTCACAAGAGAAATGCAGGAGAGAAGTAGGATTATAGTACTGCTGAGGGTGTAGAGTAGAAATCTAAAGGAAATAAGGCTTTATTAGTGGTTTATTTTTGGGTGGTTTTGGTTACTCTTTTTTTCTTTTCTTCCTGAAAGACTGAAATTATGGTTTTTTAATGAAAAGCTCTCTTGGATTCTTATCCCCAAATGACTGATCAGACTTAACAAGCAACCAGACTTGAACAGCTGAATAACTTAGCAACAATATAAAAACAGCCATCTGGGAAAAGTCTTGTCAACTCTTCAGAATCAATGCAGAGGTATTCTAGGCACATATATGAGAGAGGTTAAGATGGGTTGGCTGATATTCTGCATTTTGACATAGAGATTGATGGCTGTGAAGACTGAGTATACCGGTTTAAGCTGTCATGGGGATCCATCAAACAAGAGAATTAGTGAAAATTTAAATTGTGGTGGAGAAAAAAGCATTCCTCCTTTCCCATGCTTCATTTTCTAGGACAAGCCTTCAATTTTACTAGAAGCAAATGTGGTTTTTAATTGGGAAGGCTTATTTGGCCACAACTTTCGCAAAAAAAAGTCAGAGGAAAGCATAACTTTGTTATGAGGAAGGACTATTGTCCTGCACTGTGGTGAAGCCTATACATAGTTTTTAAGGAAAACAGAATGCATTTAATTCTTAGAAAGGAGAACTGACAAATCCATTTCTCATGGCAGCTTAACTCTTTTAGAATTGAATGCCCATTGAAGGGTACTGTCAGACTATACTGGAGATAACGGGCCAACTTTATCATCAGGATAGTTCCAGTATTCCCTTAAGTTTTGATTTATAGCTTGACTGAGAACTGCATCAAATTGCATATCTGATGCAGATTCCCAGGGATTTGGGTGAAAGCCACATACAGTCAGCATCAGAACCTGGCAAGCTGGCTATGACTCTTTGTAATAGGTCTTTAATCAAGGTTTTAGTTATAGAGAGCCAGGTCTTCAGGTTTCATAAATTAACTATCCCACTGAAGTTGATAGAGTTATGCTGATTTAAATAAGTTGAGGTTCCAGCCTAGAAAGTGAATGAGAAAGCAAAACAGGGCAGGAAGTGACAATCATTTTCAAGGAACATTTCAACAACTTGCAGATTAGTCCTCAGCAGTACTTACATCCTGGTTGGACATCTCCCAGTATGGTCTCTCACCATAGGACATCACCTCCCACATTACAATCCCGTAGCTCCACGCGTCGCTTGCTGAAGAGAACTTCCGGTAAGCTATAGCTTCAGGAGCGGTCCACCTTATGGGGATTTTTCCACCCTGGAAAATATGTTGACAGCTTACCAATATGACCAGAATACGGAACAGAAAATGTTTAAAAGAAAAGAAACAAAAGATATCCTGAGATTCTACATTCCGCCTTCTGTCAATTTGCCTTGTCAATTTGCTGCAAATGGAAAGGAAGAAATATACCTTTTTCAGAATTTTATAAAAATTTGGTTTCATTTGAAGTCTAATTCACCAAAGCCAGTATTTTGTGAAAAAAGAAATCTCAGTTCAAAGAACAGAAAGCATTTTAGATGATTCATGTTTGTTCAGAGTCATATAATTAGTCAGAACATGCCTTTGGATTGAAAACATCCCAAGTCTGAAACTCCTAGTACAATGACATTTAATCTCTTCTTCCTTAAATGAAATAGAAACATCTATTGCAAAATGGAGCACCGAAAGCACTTAATAAAATCATATAAGCAGAAAGGAAACTATAGCCTTTCTGTTATTCTTTACTCTTGATAAGCTCTTTAAATTTTTCTTGTGCCCTTTAAATATCCAGGTAAATAGCAAACCAAGTGTGTTTCTAATAGGCGTTTCCTTAGGATATTGAATAGTTTCGTTCTGCAGCTTTCAACTTAGAATCCAAGTGCTACCACAAAAAAAAAATCTGTAAGAATTCAATCAACAAACCTGACTTACTCTTTACAAGACCACCGTATGCAGAATTTTTCTCTGACATTAGTAACTTATACAATTAAACCTGGTCTATTCTCCCATAAATAGTTTATGAATTAAAACTATTTTCCCTTTTCACAACAAAGTATTTCTTCTCCAGATACATTTCTCTTTTCAAAAGTATACATTTATTATCATCATCCATATAACTCTTCAAATAAGTACAGAGAGAGAGAGCAGTTTGCTTAAGGTGCCACTAGATGGTAGAAGGAGGCAGTGAGCAGAGCTGAGCTCACTTAGCTGCAGTTGCTTTTGCCAAGCGGTAATAGATTCTGCTCGGCGTTATAATTGTACTTCTGACAGAAACAAAAGAAGAAATGAACGAGAACATCCATTTGGCAATTGAAGGGAAGCCACAGTTAAAAACAAGTATGTAAATCTCTGTTAATTCGCTTTGAATATATAAAAAATAGTCTGTGAATTGTTGAGGCCTGACTTCAACTGACTGAGAAGGTGCTTGTTTTACCAAAAAGTGTTCAAAGGCAAAGCTCTGTGTCTGTGGTGATGTGCCAGTAAGCTAACTTCTCATCACTGAGTGTCGCCTGCTGATGAAAAATGCATGGTTAACATTTACGTGGTATGATGGTTAAGATGTCCTTTGTATGATGTTACACTTTTTGCAGCTGCTTTTTTAAAGCCTTTGCTTGCTCAGTTGGGGTTGAAGTCAGTGGCAAACCACCTACTGATTTCAGCAGTAGTGAGGTGAAAGTGATACTTTATTTTGTATTTTTGCGCAAGCACCCACCTGCCCGCTTTTCTTAATCCAGTAACCTGGCGGTCGGATCACTCGCCTGGCATGTCAGCAATGCAAAGAACTTTCCGTCCCACCTGCTGCCATCTCTGAGCTGCCCTGGCCAGCACTGCAGGGGGTGATGCTCTTAGTCCCTTTCTGGTACAGCTCTTCCACGTGGGAAGCAATTACGAATGGTTTTGGGTATGAGAAATAGGATGACAAAGAGATTTGTGATAGGACATTCTCCAAGGAAAGACCAGCCTAATTTCTCGTCTCTTCCCCAGGGAATATTTAAACCTTCTAAACAAATTGGATAAGAGCATTTGGTGTTTGATCTCATTGTCTAGTTGCAACGGTGTTTCGGTGGGATATGTGAGTCCAAGCTTCCTGAGGCAGTGGAAGATTTAGACGTTCAGTGCCCCAAATGTACAGTACACACTGGCTGTCCAGCCAAAAGGATCTGTCCTCAGATACAGTTTTAGGGTCTAGCTGCAGAGTATAGTTCAAAATATCTCCTCACACCACAGAGTTATGGGCCTTATCCTTTTTACTGGATCAGGTTTAGTCCTTTATTTTTAAACATTTTATTGCCAGACTTAGTAATTCCACCTTAGATCCCTGGCTTCTGCAGATATTTGGGGACAAGCAATATTTTCCTGGCCTAAGTCACAGGGTCGTGGTAGGCATTTAACTCCTTCTTTGGACCTGGACACATGCACTTTGAAAAAGGTAAACAACATTCCTGC
>NW_009216311.1:12450-31426 GCF_000690835.1 Fulmarus glacialis
TGATCCGTATCACTAGAGACACTGCCCTGACAGCCCTAAAAGCCCTTCCTCATCAGCAGCGTATCAGTCCTGGCTGACAAATGATACAGAAGTCGATACACTTGTTCCAGCACAAGAATTCACTGTCTGAACCTCGTCTTACCAAGCAATCCCCCTTGCTGCCTTTTGCTTTATGTCCACTCAAGATACATTCCGGAGTGCCGCAGCAGCATTTGAGGGAGGATGCAAAAGAAAAAAATCCGTATTTTCTTTCCTTATCACAGATCTCGGGAGATGACGGGGAAAAAAGTCTACCAGTTTAGACGGTTGTGTTACTGTAAGGCTTTGTTTATCAAGACAAACTGATGAATCAACAAATTTACTATGAGCCAGATTTCTAGTTTGGAGAATTTTATTAATCTTTTATTATTTTTTGAATTTTAATGAAAAGTCTTATGTTAATAATTAAATACCTACTTCTAGGGAAAACACAAATCTATACATGCAAATAAAAGGCATTTGGATATTTATAGATTTTACTTTTAATATCTATAACATAATATGGGCAACATAATAGGAAAATTATTTTTTAAAGTCCTTTTCATAAATCTGATTATGTATTCCTAAATTATACTCAAAAAAGAGGTCACATCTTGAGCAGCATTTGCAGCTAGATATGTGACTATTGGCTAAATATAAATGAGTTTTAAAGAATCTGATTAGACTCTACAGCTAGTTTCATGACACAGCTTTACTGACTGATCCCTTTTGGACTGAAACAGTAGTGGCTCATTGAGTGTGAAAATGAGAATGGAGAACAGCGTCTTAACAAAATTCAAGGCAGTTCATGTTCAAGGGCATAAGATGTGTTCAGTGTTGTGATGTAAAATAAAATTCTTTTGAGCTGGCTTTAACGACAAGGTGAAGCAAAACCTCTAAAATTTTTACAATGGATTCATCTTTTGTATGAAGATGTTATATTCATAAAAACGTAAATTTCAATACTTAATTATGTTTGCAGAATATCTTTTTATGCAAAAAAGTTGTTTTATTTATTTGAAAGCCATTCAAAAGGCGGAGGTTGCAATATGACTACCTTAAGAGCCGTATATGACTGAACAGTAATAGCTGCTCATGCATAATAAAAGAACACATAAGGTGTAGAGTAGCTGAAAATATATTTCCTGTTTCTGATTAGAGTAATAAACAGTGTTACTGATATTGGACACGTCCTTTTGCATTTTGATCTAACTGGGAAAATAATAAATGCAATACTTCCTGTTTACACAATGCCCCACCTTCAAATTAAGGTTATTTATAAGTAATCTACATTTTGCTACTGTAGCAATGAAATCTGTCACAGCTCCCTGTATCAGAAAGCCCTTATGCAAGCACATTTTGCTTTTAGGTTATTCTCTCTCTTTTGGGCGGCAGGGGGAAGGGGCAGAAGGCGTGTTGGGAACCAAATTGTATTTCTGCCTCATCTCATACATTAATAATGATATTAGTGATAAGCTAATTTTATTTTCACATAGTAAAAGAACACTAACACTGCTATTCAAATAATTAGAATTCATCCTTATTTTCCGTATGCTGCCAGCTGAATAGTGTCTATCTCTTGATTTTTTTCTTGATTGTAATTTAATAAGCAATTTTACTATGCAGTGTCAAGAGTCCCCGCGGAATTAGAATATTAGGCTCACGTTGCTTAGCTTGTAGAACTGTTTAGAGATCAGCCCTTGAAATGAAATCTACCCCCTCGCCCACCCACACCTACACACACGCTCGCTTCCCCTACAGACTTGGCAACACATTTAAAGACAGAATTGGAACTACATGTTGCAGGATGCCTCATTCTTTACCTCAAGCTATGCATGATAGAGAGACAGCCTTCTCAAAATGCCCTCTCTTCTTTGAGCTTACAACAACAAAAAAGTGCTTATGATCTGTTATGTGAAAAGACCCCGGTGAGGCAACTGACACTGACATTATATATGGTCTAACAGGCCACAACTGCGTTTTTGCCATCTCCTGTTTGATTTTTTTTTTTATTTTACATTTAGACATCTTTTTAAAAACAAGAGGCATTAACATTTTCTTTAATGAAATATTTAAACGTATTTTAAGACTCCAGCAGAACAATGTAACTGGCAGCTATGGCCCATTATTCTACCAAAATGAAGGTCGGGATATATCAGCAAGCTTAAAATGCGTGATGTGAGAAAGGACAGAGACGGCACAGAAGCAAAGAAGGAAGCCTGTTAGATGCCCAGAACTTTTGGCATGCCCTGCTAGCTAATTAAAGTGAGGAGTGATACCACTGAGAACCTTAGACATAAAACTGAAGGTAAGATGTATGAGCTTCTACTGGATGTGCAAAGACAGTGATACACATAAGCAGCCAGAAGCAAACACAGTGCATCAGACTCACGATGTTCCAGAAATAGCAGTGATGTGAAACAATGCCCGTTTCTATTGAAAAGCCCATTCTGTACTTTCCTTGAATGACAGACACTGCAGAGGGACTGTCACAGAGCTGGCTGCAGATATACTAAATGCTGAGGTGCAAACCCATCAGTTCCAGATGCACAGACATCTAGAACTGTCTATTTCTGGGACAAAAGGTACTGAACCATGTGCACCTTAGTCTAATCTGGCACAGTAATTCCTATGCATCTGTCAGTTACTATTCCTTTATGTGTGATGTTACTGAATCGTGCAATAATTTTCCATGACACGAGTGTAGTATCTGTCTTTTTCTCCACCCCAAATGACAGAAATGGTGAAAAAAAAAGAACTTCAGAGTGAAGAGAGACAAAAGTAACGAGAGAGATTAGTTTTAAATATTGGACATAATTCATCATTCTGTACAAAAGCGTTATGCCACTTTGCTGGAGTGATGCATTTATTTGAGCATATGAATCAAATTTTTGATGTGCAAAGTTACAAATAGTCAGAATTTAGCATCCTCAAATCGTAATTTAGAACTATTCAGTATTATCAACAGTCTTCTCTAGCGTCTATTGGAATATCAAAGAAACTACATGGCAAGATAACAAAACTGCTCTGAAGAGGCATTTCAGAATTGGCTCTCATTATGCCCAATTCCAGTCAGTTCTACCAGTCTTTCATTTCCCTCAGAGCTGAAACGAACAAACCCCCTGATTTTCAAAAAGACTGGATTTTCTTTTAGTCTCTGGGAAGATACTCATTTTCTTTCAAATATCCTGATTAACAATGCTAAAGTTAAATATGTGGAACTTACTAGTTTGCTAAAAGTTGAAGAATTCTGAAATCAGGAATGCTGTCTGAAACAGCTGGGTTTCTCAGTAGTAGTAGTAGTAGCATTTCTTCTGAAACAAAACACTTCAACATGCAGTCCCTTGCCTGTTCTGAGGCATTGATCTTCACTTGGGTTGAAAGATAATAAAAAGTCTGATAAAAATGCATAGCTTTGACCCTCAAAATGCACATAAGTGAAATGGTAGTGAATATTTCTGACCACTTACATCTGTCCTGCATTCATGTTTTCTTGACAGTGCAATTTAGAGAACTTTATACAATGACAAAGATACAGCAAACTACCAAATACAAGTGGTTGATACCATTGTCTCTTGTTTCTGTTACTAAGTGGACTACAGACATCTTTTCTTGTTAGCCATGATGCCTTGATCTACAAGGTGCTCACTGAAAGACCCAGGGCTTTTACCCATTTATTTTAAGAACATATATCTGTTTCATTTTTAAATGAACAAAGTGGTTCGTTCCAGAGATCGAGCAAAAGGGGTCTGTGGTTGAAAATGGGCAGAAGTCCCACTCTTCCAAAGCTGAAAGCTCAGTGTGCTTTTTTTGGAAGAGGAAGGCGGGGAGAAAGTCAAGAGGAAGAAGGGAAAGACAGAAAAGAGAAAAAAGAGATTCAACTTTCAGAAGTTAACTGCTTTACACGTCAGTGCAGACAGCTAGAGCTGTCAAGAGAGCAGCAAGCCTAAGGGCAGGGGAGCCGGCAGCAGCCAACACGCGGGCTGGGCGATGCCCTCGTGGACAGGGTGCGCCCCACGGTGCCGGGAGGGGGGGATGAGCAGGGCAGGGTGGTGATGGCAACAAGTGCGATCGACAGTCCCGTGAGCATCAGGCGAAGGGAAGGTAGCAGGCCAAGGCCACGATGAACCCAGCGAATCCAAACAACTTCCATCCAACAGGGCTGGGGCTGGCCAGCTGCAATGTTGCTGGAGCAGGGATTGATGGCCCCAGCCTGAGCTGAAATAGGGTCCTGGGCCTGTGGGCAGGGGTGGGGAGAAGTCCTAGGGGAGGCCAGGCCGGCCAGTAAGGACTGATGGTGTCATCAGAGCGCTGGTAAGAACTAGACAATTGTACAACGACAGATAAACACAGGTATTTTGCAAAACCTCTTTGAGACTGGTCTTTTGAAAGGTAATGGTGAGACTGGTGGGGCCAAGGAGTCTCATAACGTTTCAGAGAGTGGGACTTTGCATTTCCCTAGGATTAAGAATGCACTAGTGAATTTTACAGTATTGGATGGTTGGCCCTCAATAACAGAGAAACCCTTTCGTTTTCTGAAATTAAATATCAGAACCATGCATCTCTACCAAATCCAGTTTAGAAACTATAGCATTACTTGACAGTAATGATAGGAAAAAATGTCATTTTTCTTGAAACTAATATTTCTGGCAAAAATCTATCTCTTTTCAAGAGCATCAATTTCAAGCTATCTGCCAGCTGTGTCAGCACAGCTCACATTACAGCCGTAACCAATTTCTTGAAAGTTACTCCTACAGAGTCCTTCAATCTGCACATCCAGAGCCCATCCACTTTGCTTACACAAGTAGTCCTACTGAGGTCAACGGAAAAGGTGAAAGGGATTTGTTCCAAGATGTTTATTTGAAGGATGCCTTATGTTGCACAACTCTGTAGCAAAGGAATTTGCTACAAGGTCCATTCTTACAGCAGAACTGAGTTACTGAATACAAATATTTCTCTAAAAACAAGTAATTTAAATTGAACAAAAATTGTTACTAGTCACTGTGCTTTCTTAAAAGCATCAGCGAAGACTTGTCTCTGAAATGATGCCCCTGACTTGCCCAGGGCTTTATGAACTGTTTATTATTGGATCAAAAGTAAACTGTTACCATGTGCTGCTTGAACACTTCATGTCATTAACTACCATTAACGATTTCACAGCTAGTGATTTCCTCACGCATATCTAGTTGACATGCACGGCAAACAGTTCCCATGTTTCAGTAATCAAGTGGCCTCTCTCTGTGCTGCCATAATGCCCAGATCATTCATACTTTACTGCCTTGTCCCTGAACCCCTGCCGTAATTCCTTCCACACCATGCAATTAGAAGTGGCCAATAAAAACTCAGAAGCATATGGAAACTTGAAAATTGAGGACAAAGTGAAATGGATTTAAATGCAAAATTAACACCATATAGGCTATGGTACTGTCTCCAGTATACCTTTTCATATTCCATTCTTTGGGATGCTGTACTAAAGAGACTGTAGGAACCTAGACACTGAATTCATATACAGCTTGCTCTGGGGTACACTAGATTTTATTTATCTAAGGCTTCTTCAAAACTGTATTCTAGAAATGAGTCAGAAACATCACAAAAATCAGGCTGTTCTTTTGAGAGTTACAGTCCCACACACAGATACACAGATGATGATGATCAGAATTATCACGAGGCTGAGCTACTCTGCAAGTACCATTGCTTCGGTTTTCATCCCAGCTGCCTCAGGAAGTGCAGAGGAGAACTAATACCTTAGTAACTGATGAATTAAGTGTTCTGCTCACGTTTTTGTGAGGTCACTTCTCATTTTACCCTGATAGAGTTTGGCGGTTCTGTAAGTTTCAGTCAATTCATGGATAAGGGGCTGGTCAAAAGATAGGAAACAAACAGTCAGAAAGAAAAGGTCAGTTTTTAGAGTGGCATCCCCCAGGGACCAATGCTCATGGCAGTGTATGTAGAAAGAATCTATAATACAGGCTGGACAGCGAATAGGTAAAATTGTGCTAGCAATCCAAAGGTATTCATGGTAGTAAAGATGATGATTGACCACAAAAATTTACCATATAATCTTATGATACTGAGTTGCCAAGCGATAAAATGGCACAAAGTTCAGTGTCATAGAGATGCACGGAGAGTAAAATGGTCCTAACTTTACATAAAAAATAACAGGACTCTGTACTAAGCTATCACTGCTCAAGACAGATCTTGTAGTTATAACAGATAGATGGCTCTATAACATTATCAACTCCATGCTCAAAAGCAGACTAAAGGGAAAAAAATGAAATTAAATGATAGAAATGATCAGGAAAAGAAAAAAGCGTGGCACTGTTGAAACCTAGGATATTCCTGCGTATTGCTTACTGATTGCAGTCTTGATCCCTGATCCCAAAAGGATACACTGAAACTAACAGACCTGTAGAAAAAGACAGGATGGGTGTTCAAAGGTGCAGAATAAAAGAAACTAAAAAAGGTCTATACAACCCTGAAT
Source organism: Fulmarus glacialis (assembly GCF_000690835.1). Taxonomy (NCBI): domain Eukaryota; kingdom Metazoa; phylum Chordata; class Aves; order Procellariiformes; family Procellariidae; genus Fulmarus; species Fulmarus glacialis. Next base: position 18,950 of record NW_009216311.1, read on the forward strand.
ATAATGGAGCGGATAATAGGTGGAGAATATAGAACCAGGTGCATTTAAATGTAAGTGGCAAGTAGCAGATTAAAAACATCAACAAAAAACTTTTTTTTTTTTTTTTTTTTACAGGGAAACATTGCTATGGGATGTTGTGGACTCTAAAAATACAAACATCTCCAAAAATTAACTAAACTCACAGAAGAAATATTCGTGAAAGATGCTATATATAAAGGCCTACCTCTGATTTAAACAAGTCTTTGAGCCACAGACCGCTAAAAGCTCAATTCTCAAAACTGAGAATGCATCATTGCATGTGCAGTCTCTTATTATTGGAATTCGCTACTTCCTTGCATTTTGGAGACATGCGACTGAGCTCAAAAGCATTGCGGCTCTCTGAGTTTGATCATTATTCCCTTCCTATGGTCTCAGTTCACTTGCGGGTAAAATATAAACACGTGGTGTAATAGTGTAACCAGAAAAAGGTGGAGGATGAACATGTTATCAACATTTTGGGGGAAAGAAAGTTAAAGAAAATTAAAAAGTTAAATTCAAATAAAGGCACCTGAAGTGAGACAGTGTAGTTGTAGATGGCTGTCTGAAGGATCACAAGACATTTGGTTTTTGTTGTTGATTCTATGACTACATTTCTGTGTCTTTGTACAGGACCCCAAGGCTTATCGATATCCTTTATGACTAAACCCTTTGACAAAAGGAACTAAAGAGTTCTACTGTAAGTAAGTTTTAGCAAGAGAAAAAGGACCAAGTACTAAGGAGATAAACTGGCAGACTGTTATCTGTAAAAGTACTGCCCTGGGAGAGTGGGGGCTGGCTACCGGGTGAGTATGTGGAGGTCTTACGTTTGCTCCATGGAGGGATGACACTATCTTGTAAAGATTTTGGTCTCATATCTTTCATCATCAATAAATAATTGGAAAAAAAAAAGGTAATAAAAGTATTCCCAGGCTGTCGGGAAACATGTAAGTTTCATGTCTCTAAGTGAGCCCACATACTGCATTAAAATATTTTTTATATATTGCAGGAGAGCTGGGAAGAACAGATGCTGATGAAGGCGAAGCAGCTGTGTCCAGGGCCACGGGTCGAGAAGCACGACAGGGGCCAGGGAGCTGTCAAATACTGGGCACCATATATATATCTCCAGTATATATAGTATATCTCCTGCCTTCCCATCTGGGGACGGGGGGGACGAAAGCGAGGAGAGGCTTGCTGAGGCCAGGGTTGGCAGTGAGGCTCAGCAGAGAAGAGGATGGTAACAGCTGTTTCTCCCGCGCTAGACCAAAACGCTCCCAGTGCCGCCCTGTTGGTTTTCCAAAGAAATGAAGTGTATGAGCCGCAGCTGCACTGGCGGCCTGTCCGCCGTCAGCCAACCCCCAGTTTGGAACCGCTGGCAATTTCCAGAAGCGTGGATGGCAGAAAGGGAGAGACAGGAAAGACATCAAAGGCTAGATCAGATCATCTAAACATGGTGTCTCCTATTCCTTTAGGCACCGTCACTTGCTCACTAGCTATCATTTTAGGAAAATGCAGGTCTCCCACTGTCTTGTGTCTGCCAGTTCTCTGCAGAGATCTCAGGTTCCCCATGATATCTCAGAGGGCACTGGACCTCCACATTTAGGCAGCTGATCCCTTCCTGATTTCCCACATATTTAATGAAAAACAGTATCTAAGCAAAGGAGAGAGATCACTATTTCTCCTGACGGAAAGGCAGAAGGGCTTAGTATCCAGCCGTTCTTCTGGACCAGCCAGCAGCCAGAAGGCAGTGGCTCGGTGGCCGATCAGGCTGCAGAATGTCGGGAACAACACACTGCCACTTGCCCAGCTGACAAACTAGGCAAACATTTGGGCTACTGGTATAGGGATGTGGAAGGGACTTATGAATAATTTGATATTGTATGAGGCCACAGGGACATGGGAGGGATCTAAGCTTTACCAGGGAAGCGAAACCGGTGGAGCACAGCAAGTACTGGAGGTACTGTGAAGGTGCCATGGGGAGACTCCGAGAAGATCAGAAGTTATGCTATTGGGGCTGCAGAAGATAGCCTGAGAACTAGGATAACTGTAGCATGAAAATGCAGTTGATGTATGTAATGGAGCCCTAGGACATAGGGCTTCATTAATTTGCTTCTCGCGAAATAAATTTTTCCCTATCCTCTGACCGAGGAAGGTATCCTGTTACAGCAGAAGTTACAACACAGCGTTACCATACCATAACTGCACAAACATGGGTGAAGCGTATCACCAAAAAATGACAAAGAAATGAACATGTGAGAGTAGTTTTCAGTCCAAGTTAGGGGCTGCTTCACAACGAAGTTTCTCTGATGTTTCTATTTGGTTTAGTGACATACTGGTATCGTTCATAGATCACTGCAGCGTGGCAGCATGCAAATTGTTGAATAATAGGATAACCATCTGTTTGATGATGAATAGTTTGGCACAGAAATGTGGTTGAGCCTTCCTGCAGATATCCATGTTCAACTAAATCTCTGTCAACTGTCTGAATAAAGGGCACTGAACGCTTATGATGGTAGCTCCAGTCATACTAATGCCAATGCCAATTTAATATATAGTGTTTATACTAGTATAATGTTCATTTACAGACACTGAGAATCTGCTTCTGACCTTTACAATAGTGACATTTCTTAGTATTGCACTTCTTAGACTTTTGTACTTCTTTTCTATATCTTAATATAATTTAATTTAGGCTGTTCATGACTTATGGCACTGGGATACCTTTTGTCCTGTAAGTCAGTCGAATTTACTCCTTGTATTCCCCAGATGGCATAAAGTTTTGAGTAATACACTATTAGATTATCTTTTTCTGATGATGCATCATACTAAATCATCATCTGACTGATGATAATATAATGGGAAAAACATATTAACATAATTTATCATCCCTGTACCTTGCTCAGGGGATATTTTACTTTATCATGTAATATATTAGTTGTCACTTCCATGATATATTACAGTAAGACATCATCAGAAAGAAACATTTTGATGAAGTAGTACTTAACAGTAGAGACAATTATCTAGGGATAAACAGCCCTCGGGTACTTTGTTTAACAGAATAGTGTAATACAAAGGTAAGAAGATACATGGCATAATGAGAGATGTGATTATTCTCTGACATCAGACTTGCCACTGGTGCTAGACCAGCTGTGGTTTATCTTGGAATAGTAATTTATATAAATTGCTATATACCCTCTAAGCAGTGGTGACTTTTGCATTACCTTCATGAATTCACCAAAAACCTTCATCAAAGTAGTTGAAACTTGTTTTGACCTTTTAGAGTTTCTCTACAGATAAAAAAAAGCCAGCGTGTTTATTTCACTAAAAAATCTACCTAGTTCAGAATAATGAAAAATGAGGAGGTTTTGTTGTTTGTTTGTTTTTAATTTAGAAATGTTAATTTAGCAGAGGTAGATTGGCAAATGACACATCTTTTTTTAACCACAAATTCATTGAGGCACATCCATTTAAATAATTTTTAGCATTCAGGCTTCATGCAGATTAAGCATCCACATTGTGCTAAGTTATGGCAAAGCTGGCTGAACTCCTGCCTTAAGGCACAGGTGCATGGCAGTCATGTGTTTACATGGCCAGCTTGCATAATATGCAGGTGCAACTTCTGCAGGAAGTCCCTTCTTGTGCTATAAAAAAGCGTAGGCACCGACTGTTTCTTTTTTTCAATCATTCTCAGTACATTTATGTACTGAAAATGAATATATGCATATATTCATATACATATAGGAAATGGATTTCCAAAGCTCTTTTGGTGGACAGCGGAGCAATATGCATTCCAACAGGCAGCTACCAGCACAGCTGTGCCTGCAGCATCTGAAGGTAAAATCTTTCAGATAACAGCATTGGGGAAGAGAGAGTAAATCAAAAGCATTCAGCAGAACTTAATGACATTTTAGGAAAAAGCATTTCTCTCCTTTGTCTATAGATAGTTGACAATTTACTCTTCAGTTTACAAATTTGCTCCCCTTGATTTCTGGATTATGACCTTGTATACTTAAGGAAATTAAAGCCAACTGATTTTGATATCAATGAAGGATGAAGTTATGGCATACTAATGCATGGTTTTGATTCCTTATTTTTAAGATCTTCTGTGTAAAGTGCTAAAGTTTGAGCCTATCTTCAAAACCAGAAATTCATATCACTTCAAGAGCCAGAATCTGATCAAAACACCACCTATTTTCACACTGACAATGAAGTGGGGTATGTTTTGTAGCACATGCATCCCTCCATTGCTTGTTTTGGTATAGAATGGAAAATTTCTGGGGTGGACTGGTGATCATTCTCAGTAATTCCCAACAACCCTCAAGGTCCCTTTAGTTCCAGTGAAAGAACTGAAGAAAGAACTTGAATCTTGCAAAGGGTGGGTATCATCTTACACATATTAAAACCAGTGGTATCAAGATGAAAAACTTATCGGGTAAACTCAGTGTCCAGTGATTTAACACCACCAAAAACAACACGGAAAAGAAGCCACCATCCCTTATCAGCAATTTCCAGAACACTATTTGATTTATTCCAGGTACGAGAGAGCTCACTAATTACAACCTCAAGAATGTGCTCTGGGAAATTGATATAGATCTATCCTCCTTAACAAATTTCCAAACCTTCTGGCATACTCTCTGAAACTTTTCCCATGGCTAGGACATCAATATCTCCACAGCATGTGATTAATGAAAGGTAGATGAGGCTGCACTTTTGTCATAACTCAGCCTAACATAAAAAACCAATGCAAAGTCCCGCATTCTCAATCACACAATCACCGACAACATAAAAAACAATTAAAAGGAAAAATCAGACATACAAATGCACTGTTTTCTTCCTAGGATAAGATGCAGCATTCAGAAAGTAAGCCCTTCATTGCTCTTTCTGTCTTGTCTTTCTGTGCTGAACCCCACAGAACATGCACAGGGTGCTCACCCACCAATGTGGTCATTCTCTCGGTCGTCACTTACGTCAACGCTGTGTACTTGAGTTGTTCACTGGGCCCTCAGATTTTAGTACCTAGATTAAATATTCTTCTCTTTACATCCATTGCTCTGTTTTGCTATGATGTGCTACAAGTTATCTTTAATTAGGGAACTTTTGCTGTTTCTAAAATACAAGTGGGTGCTAGCGATCTTTGGCTTTTAAATGTATCTACTACTGCTTCTGCTGATTTATCTTGGCTGAAAAAAAGTACATCTCCAGTCTTAACCTGTCTGGGGTCATGGGATTCAATCCAACATCTTTATCTCTTGTTCCATCGTTTTAGGCATTATTCTTAGTGGCAGTATCCCACTCACTTCTTTTCTTTTCACTTTCTGTGTTTACAGAGAAGATGCAACTGCAGCTAGCTTTCCAGCCATCCATATGTGAATAGATGTTCCCTTGCTTTCCCCAAACTCTCTTTTTCTGAAGCTGGTGTTTTCCACTCCAGGTTACCTTTGGGATGCTGGAGTGATCATGATCTCATTTGTCTAAATGGAGTTGATGTTGATGACACACTCTTGATCTTTCTAGCCCTCCCTCCCCATTTCATCCACAGTTTGGAACTCAGATAAACAAACAAAAAAAACAAGAATAGGGGAAAATGAGTCTTCAACTTCTCACAGCTATTTAGAGTTAATGGAAGCAATGGACTGATCAGTTTTTTCATTATTGTATTGCTTTTTGCAGTATACACAAACAGCGTGTCCATGGACTAAAGCCATGATATTTTATTGCACATTTGGTTTTTTTAAAGTGCTTCAAAATCTATCAGTTGTTTAAGATTTTCAGCAATGGGATATGGGCAATTGCTGCTGCATTAAAAATGTCTACCAAAAATAAGCATGGAGATATTTAAATTATTTTGTTTATTTTGGCATTTGAGGGTTGAAAAACTCCGGGTTGAAACTGCCTTCTTTAGATTCATGGTAATCACCGCAAATGTACCATACAAAATCTTGAGTCAGAAAAACCAGCTTGTTTTTGTATTGTTCCCCAATTGTCTTCACAATTACATAAAAACCTATAAAGCATTTGTTTGAGGTACACTGATCAATAATGATTTTTCCAAGCACTGTAACCAAATTAGGAAAAGTTGTTTTTCACACTTCATATTTTATAAGTATTTCAAAAAACAAGGGGTGATTTAGCTGAAATTCGTTAAACATTAAAATGGTGCAATAACACTGCTTAGCCATTTTGCTCTTCAGAGTGCTTTACAGCTCATAACTAATTACTCTCATGGCAACCCTCTGAAGAAGCTACTGTCTCCATTTCACAGTAGGAAAAACAGAGGCAGAGGTTGAGGACTGTCAAATATGCTGAATACCTGCAACTCCCACTGGCAATAACTGGACTTCTAGATGCTCACTGTTACTGAAAAGAGGCTGTAAATTATTTATGATAGGTAAAACTGCAAGGTAAAAGAGCAAGAACCTCTGAGATAAAGTTCCAGCTTATGCAGTTGTTGGTTTCCTGGGCTGTGCCTTCATCTCACAGTGGTGAGAGCTTTATGATAGATTTCGTACTCATAAAAATAGAAGAACAAATTAACGATCAACTGCTATGAATGTTTATATAGGCATCTTTCTCCTTTGCAGTCTATTCACTTAAGTAAAAATCAACATTAGATTTGTAAGAATGAAATTATTATAGACAAAGAGGAACCAGTTCTGTTTTGGTACAGAAAAATCAAAATTATTCTTACACTATGCACCTCACCTGGAAAGGACCAAATATGGGACATAAGGAAAGGTATTATCTCTAACAATTCCACCTTGAAGCAATCTTATAATACTTACCAGTCCTAGCATTATATTCCATATACAATTGAAAAATGTTGCTAAAGTTATTAAGCAACAGTAACATTTATAAATCTCTAGACTGTTAAAGAATGAATCATATTCACTATAATAAATCAAACCTTTTCCTCCGTGCAACACTGTGGTGCAACTCTGAAAGTACAGTGGTGTTGATCTCCTATCTCTGATCTTTGTAAACACTACAAAACCAGCAGAAAGATATTTAACCTCTAAGAACACGCAATCTATTCCATTTTCTCTTTTCGGTTTAGCTCAAAAGATCAGAAAGCAAGCTAATAATAACTCCTCTTTTTTGTTATTCAACCTGCATGCTAACTTTCATAATGAAAATTCAGTTTCATATTTTAGGCTTGCATTTATGTTTTTTTATTTTTATTAAATTTTGTTCCTCTTATCATTAATTTGATTAAACTCACATCACCACTACTAAGCTGCAGGAACAAAATGTTGGCTTTAATGTGTTGCTCTGGGACTTGTCATCAAGCCAAATTCACAGATGTTCCAATGAACACGCGACATTTGGTCCACTTCTAGGATAAACATCATGGTTTACTTTATCTACAGTGTCATGATCCTGTATAAGTAATCAGTAAGATCAGTTAAGTCACCTCACCTACTCTGTCTATAGCTCTATATTTTTGATAAGCTGATGCAAAGCAGGAAGCAAAAGTGAAAAAGGCAAAATTAGGGAAAGGGGAGAAATCCTTGTGGTCTCCATGCCTCATCACGAAAGATTTTCTTGTTTGAAGATTCCTTTGTAGTTTTGCCTGTTGTGACAAGATGTACATTTTCTTACAAACGATGTGGTAGGTAGAAGTATTTCTACTGAGAAGTGAGAAAACCTGTGAAATTATATGTAGTAGATGGGTAGAAATGAGATGATCATGATGGCTCATAAGTGTGTGAATAACCCTCCCAGAATCCTCATGAGGTCTTATCAACTTCTGTTATGTTACTGAGAGATATTGGCCTATAAAAACTTAATAGGACAGAAAACTGGGATTTGGTATTTTGAAGCACTCTGACATAAAGAAAATAATACCTGTGCATACATGAAGAAATTGTTCATGAGCAAAACCAGCTAGCTCCACGGACAAGTTAGCAACACAGCAACTGCAAATAAAAATGTGTGATGCTTATGAATCCTAGAGGAACGCTTAACAGCTTTGAGGTGCTGTTCACGTGCGCTATAAAGCTGGTGTTGCACGGCTACCAGGAAGAGTTGTGTGCATATTCACTATGAAAAATAGCCTTTCCCCACAGAAAATCTACCAAAATACACATCTCTCTAATAATAGAATAAGATCTTGGGTGGAGATAGGTTCCTCACAAATGCTTGTCCCAGACTTGTCCTCCATGAAAAAATTATGACTCAAATTGCAAAAATTCACTATTTTTTTAACAAGTACTTTTGGGGGGGATCTTTTAAGGGACAAGTTTTAAAACTTTTCTTTCTATTACAAGAACTAGGGGGAAAAAAAAAAAAGCATCAGTATTTCAGTTCCATGATTATTCCAAGAGTTGATTGTTCCCAAACAAAGATAACTCAGAGTAAAATCACACGTGCTGACAAGTGAGATGCTAGCAGTTTGTAGAGCCCAGCCTGTGTCTCTGCTGTAATTGAATTTGTACACACAAATTGGAGCGTGCAGTGTTGCTATTCCTCTTAACGTGATAGACCTTCTGAGCAGAACTTTTAAAGCCTAAGTTAAAGTCGTCTTTTATTTTAACAAGTCTTCAGTATGTCACATCAGTCTTTACTTACGACTTTGTGTGGTTTACACATTTTTTCACTGCATATATTACCAAAGAGCATCAGTTGATGTATAGATGGCCAATACAAATACATTTTACTATTGGTTATAAACAAGCCTGTGCAAAAAGCCCAAGACAATACAGTACACCACAAACAGGAACCTAAAAGCAAAAACTCAAGACAGTGTTGAAAACCCCCAGTATTATATTGTATTTGTGGTACGTGGAATGGTGTTATGTTGCCCCTGTAACAATTTCAAACTTTAATTTCAAATCCTTATGTTTCCATATTTAAAACTTGAAAGCACTATAGCATTATTCATGTGGAAAGCTAAGTGAAAAAATGTGGCAGCAAGAGGCTTTTTTTTGCTTTTATCTAAACACCTCATAATACACAAGAATTTCAACTCCAGTGCGGTATACACAGGACTAGCAACAGGTACCTCAGCACAGAGAAGACACAGCTTGTTGCATTGCAATCTGTAACTCTGAGGAGATCATGGGAACCAATTACCTAATAGATTGATTTCACAACACCTGGTCAAAAGGCAAGGCTGAACTGACAGTTGCATGGACTTTAAAAAATAAGCAGCAAACACAGTATTTGGCCAACTGGTTTGTAATGCAGAAGGGCTTGCAGAGAAGCCAGTCAAAGGAACCTTGTCTAAATGTGCTGTCAAGAATCACATAGAGCCTGCTACCTTTGCCCTGAGGTTCCACACTGGCACTGGTAGGGATAGTAAATAAAAAGGGGGGGAAAAAAAAAAAAAAAATCACATGCAACAGGACAAAAGCTGTCCCAAGCAACAGCCCATGCCCTCTTACAGTTGGGAAACTGGCAGGAATTGAGGAATTTCCTGGGGACGTAACATGGAAAGGAGGTGTCCACACATCAAATATTCTCATTTGTGTACCTTATCTATGGGTGAAAGTGCCTTTCACCAAAACATAACATCTGCAGCAGTGAAACAGGATTTCTGATGTGACTGGATATGTAGGGCATGGCAAAAAATACAGGTCAGTTAACGGCAGATGGATAGAGTAGCAGACTCTAAAAGGTATCACAACACGGAGAGTCAAATAGGCTTCTGCTGTCTTCTCTGAGACTTCCACTGTGACAAACCTTCCCATACAGAAAAAAAAATCTTGTCAAGGAAACCAGTAAGCAATTTCTTATATAATTTTGCTATCTCAAGTAAATATAATAAAAAGTGTATTAAAATGAGTAGGTTCCTATTACTGAACCTATAATATACTTCTGATTAGGACTTGGCTCTGCCTTCAGGTATAGCCTGAGAAAAAGCATGCTTGAAGAAAGATATAGAGCTTCACTGTTGTGCTCTCTGAACATTTTTCTTAGCCATTCAGTCAGGAGAAGGAGTAATAGTATGTCTTTTCAGAAGAGGATACAGGAAAAAGGCAGCAAACCCATGTGACAGATATTTTGATTTTTCATTATTTTTGTTTACAATTGTTTCTTGTGGAAAAGTGAGGTGAAAGCCCTGGGAAAGTGAGTATGTTACCTACAGTTTTACATCTGATGGAGGCCCCTTGGCTTGGGGTGCTACTGACTCTGCACAGGGAGAGACATGTTGGGAGAAGGTAAGGTGGCAGACAAGAGACAGTCCATGCTGAGCTGGAAAGACGTGTACCAAGGAGCAAGCAGCCAAACCTCAGAGGGGAAAGGAAGAACTTCCTAGAGATGAGATGGGGTTGGTACAATTCATAAAGTCATTAACTAAGCTAACCTGCAAGCAAGGTCTACACATTTACCTAAAGTTCTGCCTGACTTAGGGTCCTGTAACAAACTTTTTCTCCCCGGTTACCTATAGGGACTTAAAGGTAAAGCCCTGAGAGGGGGGAAATCCAAAAGAACTCTCACTGACATTAAAATATTAATCATGGAAACACGGTATCCTCTGCATGTCGAATTATACTGTAGATGATTCTGTCACCTACACATAGCAACGCGATATTACTATTCTGTGGAGGACAGTTAATGCCAAAAATATATACAACCCCCCGCTCATTATCCTTTCCTAATTAAGAAGCAGATGTTACTTACAGTTTTATTTGTGATGAAGGCCAAATGTTCAATATGCAATTGGAAAGAAGCAAACAGATATTAAAAACTCAACAAATTACTGAAGCTGTGGACCTCAGTACATTTCTTTCAAGAAGCGTGTAGCAGATCTGCTAAATAATTTATGAGCATGACAGTTTCATGAACCTTTGGCAGCTCCCATTTAGAAAAGACTTTGAATAGAAAGTCTGCACACACAGTGTGCATTAGTTTAATTGAATAATTTACAGTGTATTGTGGTGTGGGGTTTTTTTCCCCCTTATTCTATGAACTGAGCAAATTTCAGAAGCAATACTATACCATGAAATATATTGCTTTTGTTAGTCACAGCTGTTAGGTGTATCTTTCTACTTGCTCTCTTTTTCCTATACCTCCTCTTATTGTAACGTTGCTGTACCATGAACAAAGGCAATTTGATCAAGAGACTAAAGGGATCCCAGAAAGTTTTTCAAACTTTCTGATAAAAAAGCTAGTCCAGGAAATTTATTGCTTATAACAAATAATCCATTTATATGGTATAAAGCGTGTCTTCCTGTTTTAGCTGGAAATACCCAGCATCAGCACATCTACAACACAAAGCAACATGGTGCAGAGATGAGCTCTTGAGAAGCAGGTAGGCTAGTCCATGTGGCATGCCTCACTGATGGGACAGTACTACAAGCAGAAATGCTGACGATTTACTCTAGTGCGAGCTACAAGGGAGGGCCAAGAGCTTTTCAGATTAGTGCATGGAATAAAGGCCCAGTTTAACAAAGCAATTCAGCACCTATCTACCTGGTCCTAAAGCCAAGGGAAACTGCTTCCATTCTTATCCAGAATAGCTTGCTAAAGGAATTTTTTTTACATTACATAATAAACTGAAAATTCTGTAAAACAAAATTGTGAGGCTACACAGTCAAGCACTCAAAAATTAATAAAAGATAGAATTAAATGGGTAGTTACACAATGCTAATAAGAAATGCTGAAATAGGCTTCCTTGACATGCCTAGATGCTTTGAAGGATGGTCTGTTGACTTCCTCCCCATTTTACAACTGCAAATGTTTAGAGATAACTAAGTAACTCAGTAAAATGTAGACCAGTATATGATATATTCTTTTCATTTAGAATAATAAGACTGAAGCAGTTGCTACTCAAGACAGATACACACAGGCTTTCTCAACTTCTGGGAATATGTTTTCACTCATAATCGACATCTGCACATTTGAAAAGTAAGTATCCTGAGTAAACCATAGTCCCTGCACAGGAGCTGTTTACTTTTAAAACACATTTGAATTACTTCAATTCCTGTAATGAACTACTAAACTTATAAGGAAAAGATTAGTCAGAGAGCTATGCCTGAGAAAATTATACCAAAAATTGGACCAAGGGAATAAAGACCAAATTAAACTTTATATTGAGAACATTTACTTAAAGCTGTACTTGAATATATTATTTGGCAACTTGAATTAATCATTCTAGTTTGTTAGAGAAGAGCCTAAGAGAGTCTCTTCAGGTTAGATAATTTTATGAAACTAATGATGTCATTAATAATTTCCTGAAAAATTAAATGATCAATTCAGAGAAATGTGTTTTAAATAAGTGCATTAAGCATAATACAAAAATGCAGTTACAATGATTGTGCAATGTTTATTCATTGATATACAACCAAATCTGGACCAGACTGCTGGATGCCATGCTTCTCCGGGAGAAATTGAGTACAAATGGAGAACGCCAGTATCTATCAATGATGTGGACGAGGGAAGGGGATCGAGTGCACCCTCAGTAAGTTGCAGATGACACCAACTTGGGCAGGACTGTTGATCTGCTTGAGGGCAGGAAGGCTC
>NW_009216312.1:0-79999 GCF_000690835.1 Fulmarus glacialis
ATGATTCTATGATTCTATTTCTACAAAGGGTCTTGACAAAAAACAAGCACTCTCCTTCCAGGTGTCTCCATGCAACCACAGTAATATTAAGGCTTTTTCCTTTTTGGAGGAAATAATCTTTTGGGAAATAAATGTGGGATAATCTAAAGAAAATATTGCAGTATATCAGATTTAAAAGGAAGGTGTTTCTTTTTATAATATGTTTTGGGGTTTTTTAAAGTGAATTTTATGACCAGTTGGCAGTCAAGTGAACTAATGTCTCCTCTAATAAACCTGCAGGTTCATTAACCTGACCAGAATAAACAAGTCACATATAGTGAAAGGTAAATAATATATACAATTTTTAAAAGGTGAGAAAATAAATCAAGATTTGTAGGTGTAACTTACTATAATCATATCTTTCTCCAAATTATATTTGATTGTTGACCTAACCTTGCTCCCAAATATTTTGAACTGATATTTTTTCTGGCATTATATAATTAAAGATTAACATGTAACTCTGTAAAAATAAGGCAGAGAAGAGGATATTCTTTTTAACAGCCCTTTTTTCATGAATGAATCAAAATTTTTGCCAAGCTGTTCTGTAGCAGATTCAGATAAGTTTGTTTCACCAAAATGCTTGAAAAACAAAAATAACATCTACTTTAAATACCACATGTTCCTGTTCAAAACATTAAAATAAAGTATTTTAGGGGGAAAATAAATTCAATTAAAAATAAATATTTCAGACATATTTCATCAAAAAACTCCCTACAAGTGTATTTCAAAGTAAATTTGATCAGAGAGTTACAAATAGCTTTGAGATTGCAGAGTCATTTATATACTCGCAGTGTTTTATGATGCAGCAAATAAGCACTTCACAACCTAGAAGGATCATACCTGAAATGGCTTAGAGATGCTGATGTAAAGCATTTGTCTGATCCATCTGTTCCCTTGATTTCCAAACTTGTACCACAACAGCCATCCCTTGGTATTACTCTCAGTTCTCTGGAAGACTGACAGCTTGTAAACTTGCTTTCCAAACATATGGTAATGAAAGCGGAAAATGCAGGTTCCGTTGCCAGAAGGGTTGAAGAGAGGACTAAGCAAAACTGCTTTGTCTTGGAATTGGCGTGGCTCAGAGGATTCCATGTAGAGGTAGTGTCCCCCAGCCGTGCCTGTCGTGTGATCCTTTAATGGGCCTGTATTAATCGTGGGGGTTGGACCCTGTATTCTGATCCAGTCAAAGTCATCCTCAACTTCCTGCTCCCAATTGCACAGGCCATTTTCAAAGTTACATTGTAGGTCAGGGTCTGAAATGTAAACAGAAGAGACTGTCAAGTGAAAGCAGTATCAAAGGGTGATTGTGCTTTAACAGCTTTTTCTCTTTGCAAAAATTTCTCTAATATGGAGAAAAATGCATATCTTCTCCTCCTTGCAAAAATTCCCCTCTGAAGAATAAATATACACTTGCCTGGTCAAAAAAGAAAAATACAATCTTTACTTAATTACCTCCTCTTTCAATACATATCTGGCAAACTGTACCTAACTAATTTATTGAATAAACAGAACTGTGAATAACATTTTATTATTCATAGTATTGAATTTATGTATTTTTATAAATAAAGCATGCAAAGTTTTTTAACTGAAATTTAACTGAGTAAAGGAGTTAAAACTGGGGTTTATTGGATTAAATAAACCACAGGACACAGTCTTGTAGGTATGTGTAATAAGTGACCTAATATGTTTTTGCATGGCAGAAGTAGTCCTAAAAATGGGTTGTGGTTTAGATCTTTATTATCCTCAATAATAGTAGCGTGATAGTTTTATCAAAGCTAAATTCAAGAGAGGCATTTATAACACAACTGTACTTTATTATTTGACACCAAGGCAAAATATATTGATTAGACCAATTACTTCTAATGTAAAAAAATAAAATGTATATCAGAGGTGGAGAACTTGCATTTCATCTTTGCATCTGCCCTTCATAAACAGTAACTGACATAATAGCCAATTCTTTTTTTTTTAATTAAGTGTTATTTTTTATGATGTTTAAAACTGCAAGTCGTATAGTACTTTCTTACTATAGACCTCAAAAGGGTTATAAAGAAGATAGACATTTTACAAGTAGGAAAACTGAGATAGGCTAGAAAGCCTTCATTTTCTTTTAAATTCAGATCAATTTTAAGCTGATATTCAGCAAATACCAGTGCAGGCTGGTATCCCCTCAAGCATGTAAGGTGTCCCCTATTTCTCAAACTCATTGTGATTTGCATAACTTAGTTACCTCAGGATGTGATAAAGCAACTGCTAAGTTAATTTTGTTTTGTATTAATGTTCTTGAGTTCTTAAAATTGATGAATGCATGCCTTGGGGAGAAAATCATCAACAGCGCCCTTCAGCACTTCAAGGTGAATGTCAAAAATGTGAATGACCCGTAGCTTTCCTCAGTAGTTACAGGTTCTTTCTTTGAAAGGAACAATTATGCCCAGCATGACTAATATCTTCTAGTACAGAATATTTTAACTTTTTCTACGTAGAAAGAGTATACGTTATAGAAAGAGATAGGACATACACTCCTCTCAGTCCATATACGTCTTCCACTGTACTTCTACCAGTATAATCAAAGACAGCATGTTAACCCAAATCAACTGGCAGACTGTGAATCCAGTCTTTTAAAATAAACTTGTAATGCACGTGTGTGTTTTACGAAAGTTAAAGAAATATGACTCATTTTGACAAAGGAGATTGAATTCCATTTACTCTCAGTTGTAACTCATCATATGCATATAAGTTAAAATTTTCAGAGTCTGTTTCATCAGTAACTATATTCAGTTGAATCATCGCTGGCTGTGACACTGATAGGCTGTAACAGAACTGTGCTTTTTTACTCCAGGGATGAATTTGGCAAGTAAATTTTGGGTTGATATAAAGTAAGCAATAATGGAAAGTACTTACTACAGTTGTCTTCATCTGATCCATCCCCACAGTTATCCACAAGATCACAGACCAATAAACTGTCAATACATGCTTTTGTGTCTCTGCACCAGAAACGATTAGGACCTTCACAACTTAATGCTGGAGGCGGAAGAGCACAATTTTCAAATGTAATATCATCAATTGCTGAGATGCCGTCATAAAAATTCAGACTGATTTTATCAAGTGATAATTGGAAAGGATGTGGAAGGCGTCCAAGCTGAATGACTGCCTTCAACCATTGATTTCCCTCGTTGTAATATGCCCTCCAAAGGACAGTAGGCTGTTTCAGCCCATCCATAAGCAATTGCATCTCTGCTGCCCCAACTGACTGTCCATAATTGTAATACCTAAAATGATAAAAAAAAAAAAGTTAAGGGTGCAAATGATGAGAATGGACCATGTCATGTATAATAGCCAGTATCTTTTCTTCATAGCTCCATGAAATATAGGAAGTCCACAGTGCCTATTTCCAGTTTACCTGTAACTCAGTCCACTTTCTGTATGATGGTAGGGTAGGCTACTGTATCAGTCCAGGGGTCATTTAAAGAACTAAAGATTCTTTAAGAAGAAGCATACTTCACTAAATTAAAACCCATAACTGAAGAGACATATTTGCTTTCATATTAAGCAACAAATACTGCTTAGTCAGATGCATAATAAGTTTTTTATAAATTTAATTCAATACATAACTGTAGAGTTTCAAGAAGGAAAAACAGAACACTTAGTGAATGCAAAAGTACACCTTCCATCTATGTTAGTTGTTGTTAATATGTTGCATTTTACAGCATTTTTGGAGGATCTCAAAGCATTTAAAAATCATAAATACTTAGGTGAGCAATCGTACAACAAAACTGGGAACAGAACCAACAACTTGTAATTGCCAACTCTATACTCCAACTTCAAATCTTGAGTCTTTGTTAAAAAGACATTTCCTCTTCCTATGACAAATGTATTTGACATTCCTGAGAAAAAGCACACTTGATAGTGTCAAAGTCAGGCCAAATATTTATTTAGACAATAGCACCACTTTTGAGCTTAGTAAACAAATTATCACAGTTTACTTTTCTTGTCCCTCTTCAACAAGATTGCACAAAGACTGAGACAAGAAAATAACTGAAAGGTGTTTGGTTTTTTTTTTCTATATATAAAGAAAGGATTGGAAACAAAGCTCCAATTCTTGCACTGGAGCTTTCTCTTAAAGATGATGCAATCTAATTTTGGACACTGTAGGTGACTCAAGGAGCTATGAGATTTTTGGATGGTTTCCTGTTCTTGAGAAAAATTCCACAACATTTTCAAATTTACTTAACCAAAGTAGAGATGTTAGAAAAATGACTGTGGTATTTGTCTATGTATATGCAGACACAATCCTTTAATATAATTTTGCTCAAAGCCTGACAACAAAGTCATTCTATGTTTCGGTTCTGTTCTCCAAGTGCTTCAGCTTATTTCTGCATACTGTTCACAATGAAGACTATATGATCAAAGAATAAAAAGAAATAAATACTGCAGAGGAAGGTGTGTCTATTGCAAACTATAACCTCAATTTCAGTCCGACAGAAACAATGTGAGATGATCCATGAATTTTAAATCTAAATTATTTCATACCAAAAGGACAATGTGCAATTTGATCCAGTTTGTCTGAACTTTGGACTTCGTAGCCGAGCTACTTGTGAAGTGCTGCTGCTGTTTTTCAGAATGAACATAAAATGACCTACCAAAATAAAACAGAAAACAACGTTTCAGGCTGAAGAAAGAAAGTGTTTCTAAAGGTTTTTAAAGCATTCATGGCCTCCACTTAAAACCTGATTAAAGAGAAGGTATATCTATTCCACTTCTTCTCTGTTTCTAGGCCTGGCTTGTCTTACCTTCAGATTTGTTGCAGGTGTGATCCTGCAGAGGAGCTTGCTTCTGAAAAGCAGGTGCAAGAGCACTACTGGAACTTCTTACCCAGTCAAATTCATCTGCATTTGCAGTTTCAATCCAACCACAGCTCTCTCTTTCAAAGTCACATACAGCAGCTGAAATGAAGAAAGAGACATTGTACTTTATCTCTGTACATGACATTACTAAACAAGCTTTGCAGTATGAAAAGGAAATAAAATGTTTCTAATACTTCACCGATATTCTAGAAAGAGGTTTAGGAAAGGGGCATGGGGAGGCAGAGTACAAGATGGGGTATTCGTTTTATAATAGTTGGGTTAAACAGCAGTCCCACAGGAACAACCAAGCCATCGTTATGTGCAATGTATTTAGTAAAGCAAATCCTTCCCTCTACAGGCACTGCAGCCAAAGCACTCAAAGCAGGCAAGGAGGCGTTGAGAACAGACGTCACAATCCTCATGTTACAGAGCAAGAACACAGAGCACACAAAACAGGAACAAGCCTTCTGCAAGATCTTTTAGGGAATCGCTGTTGGAGCCAGAAATCAAATCCCTTATTTCCTGAATCTCAGCAAGTATGCTAATGACAACAAAACCCTTCCTCTAGTTATAATAGGAATTAAGTTACGTATCAGGCGTTACTGAGACACTATGATATTGTAAAAGGAGGAAATCTCTGAAACACAAACTACTGCAGTGAAAAAGATTTGAAAAACATATTCAGCTGCATTCTTCAATTTTTCATTTAAAAGAGCAGTGAAACTTTAGAAAATGTGTATAATACAAAATAAAGAAAAGAAAGGAGTAGAAGGGTGTCATGTATGAATGAATCTAAATTGACAAATATTTATTATATCAAAATGAAGAAACATCAGGTTTTCCTCTTCTGCACTTAAAAAAAAATCCTCATTAAATCACAAAATTATATTTTTGAGTCCTGTAATTATAACAGGTTTTTAATGGAAAATATTAAGAAAATTATTTCAAGATTTTAAAGCAATTATTTATTAATTATATACATAGAATAAATTAAAAAAGTATTCAGACATGACTGTCAGAATTCTACCATTATTTTAAAACCTCTTATCACAACTTCCAGTGGCCATATCATTACGTTATAGAAAATGCCCATTTAAGAATCAAATGAAGTCTCTTGGAGAATAGGATTACATAAATGTTTCTTTATGGAAGGTATGGGAGGCTTTTGTTTTTTTTTTTTTTCTTCTTTAAGAACTCTGTCACATTAAGTTATACATAATTTGTTAGAAAGAATGAAAAAATCACTAACCAGGCAAGTTAGTATTATTGTTGGTTAGGGCTTCTAAAAAGACAAGATTTTGTGGATTATTAAGCAAAGCACATAGAAATCCACAGTTATTAATACTGCTTCAAAAAAGCACATTCCACAAATATGGAAGACCAAATAACATTTAAGAGATCAAAGAAAATAAGAGTTTGCTATACATATGGTGTATGTGGGTCAGAAATGTCAATGATAAAATGATGTAGGTCAAATGTGACAAAAAAAACAGAAGGAAGAAATTTTTTGATAGGATATTTTGATAGAATAAAATGAAGACAAAAAATATTTGCAAATATTCAAGGACCTAGGCATGACAGAAATGACTGAAAATCCACTGACAGAACATAACATTAAGAGAATATGGAGAGCTATTTCTGATTTGCTTTTTGCTCGATAGAAGAAACTGTCCCATATTCCCAGGAGAACAGCAACAAAGAATATGAGAAACCTTGAACACAGATAGTTACACCAAAAGAGGCAAATAAATGAGGTAAAACTGTTAAGTCTAAACCCAGACTTCTTGCATTTGTAACTTGTAATAGAGACAAAACATAAAAGAAAGGATGCACCAGACCATACATTTAACTTAAGCATGGATGAATACATTGAGATAAAATAACCCTGAAACCTTCAACTAAATCTCAAACCAACTATTTAACACCAAGGGAAGATGCAAGCAAGCTGGTAGAGCCTGAGTGAAATGCACTTGGTTCTTGATGCTTGATAAATCTTCAATCACCTAATTGTCCCATAACCTCTTTGACTGGCACTTCTCTTTCAAAGAGATTATCCAGAAAGAAAGGCTGTTGCTTGGGTACCTCTGTAGTTTCCTTCACAGTGAACACACACAAACTAATCTGCCTTCCCTCCTAGTGCTTTATTTTCTGCCTTTCTCCTATTTCTTATTTTCTCACATGCTCTCTAACCATCAAGTGGCCCTACAGACTCTGCCAGGCTGTCTTCTCCTGTGTTTGAGGAATTTATTGCTAGTTTTTCTTAAACTTTTTTTGTCATCCTTACTGTGTTTTGACATTTAACCTACCAAAATTTGTCATCTTTTCTACCTTTTTCATTTGGACATTACTTCAGCTATTTGTTTGATGCTTTTTTAATTCTAATAATATCCATGCCACCTGTATGGATACCTTTTTCTTTGCTGCCCCTTTTAGCATTTTTTTTAACAAGCTCCCTCAATAATCATGAAGGAACCAGAGTGATATACTGTGAGCATAGTATTTAATATGATGTTTTAAGAAAGCTGCCTTTACATCTTCAGCAGATTTAGTTTTCTCTGAGCTGACTTGTTACACAAAACTCGATTTCCTTCTGATTTTGGCTTCTTATGCAAAGTGCTTTACCCTTTTCTGTTTTGAGGAGTTTCACTCAAATGCCTTCACAAATCAGATGTGCAGCTTCTCTGTAAGTTGAACAATGCCTAACAAGAATTTAAGAAAAAGTCCTGCCGAAAATGGTGTTTAAAACCAGATGTTTAAAAATTAGCATTTCTGCACGACTGCAAGTTCATCAATCTCTGCATCCTCCAAAAATCTCTCCCTGTCTCTCGGCCTATGTATGTTTATGCAAAATGCACCATTAAAAAAATCCAGGTGAAGAGATATCATCATCATCATTGGCTTACAACTTTTTCTTTTACTTAAAAGCTATTTAAAAAGGCTCTAATATGCCAATAGACTTTAAATTTTTTTTTAATCAGTAATTTTAAGATAAATTTAGGAATTTATAGCTAGATGTCATAAAGAAGAAAATCTTCAAATCTAGGAACCAAAACCAGTTTAACTGTGGACATATGCATCCTAATAAGTTATTTTAACCCCCTTTATAATACAAACACACTGAAAAGTGTTACATCTGCCTTCTCATATTTATGTTTTCTATCACAGCTATTGTTTGCTAATATCATGATATATACACACTCAAATAACACTGTACTTTGTAGGTGCACTGGCCTAATTTCTACAGTAAAAAACTGAATAGTGGTCAATTAAAAAACATATTGCAAAAGTTAATCAGTAATAAGCGATGTTAACTGGAAAAAAAACCCCAAAAACCAAGTTATTATTTGAAGATCAAACAAGTTTGATCTTTACAAAATCCCAGTTAGAATTCCCCCTTCCCTCACTTTCCATCCGCAAATATTATCTGCTACATTTTAAAAAAAAAAAAGACAAACTACTTCCACATAAAGATTTAAAGTAAAAAATTGAATGCTAACTTAATTTGCATGATGATATTCTTATATATATAAAATCCTAGTTTAAATCTAACAATTGTTTAGGACAGACAGATATGGTAGTCTCCTCTACGGATGGCTACAGGAAACAAAGCAATCCAGAACATTTTCTTCTGCTAATTTCTGTTGGGAAATCCATTTCAATAACCATGAAATAGCAACAGACCTACTTGTGATTTCAGTCATGTGGGCTTTTTAGTAATAGACAAACATGACTTGTAGATAACACATAGGTGTATATCTCTTGTGAAATGAGGAAGAGTTTTGCATGTAAGACAGGCAAAATATGCAGAGGGAAAAGATTTTGTTATAAATAAATCTAGTGATTTTACTGTGCACCTATATTTTTAACAAGCTAACTGCACTACCTGTCTCCTAACACTAACTTAGCTGTAGGACTTGCAAAGACTGAGATTTGTACATAGGCAAAATAAAATTTTGTAGGTGCACACACAGCACTAATAAACCCTGCATCTAACCTAAATATTGCCCACAAGAAATAACTGTGCTGTCACATGAAATTGTTACAATTGCATTTTCTAAATAATGATATGAAAATAATGTTCACTACACAACTCTGATTTTGATGCCAGTCCATTCTGTGCAGTGAGGCAGATATGCCATCATCTAACTAAAGGCAGTTTCATAACAGCATTGCGTCCAAACCCACTGGTTTATTAAATCCGTCATTTTCTGGAAATCTCTCGGTTCATAAGATACTGTCATTTGCAAATGCTTCTCAGGTTCTGAATGGGAGTGATTACAGTGTATTGATATGGGAAATAGTCCTAAAATAATAAAAGCATCCAAAATAATCAAACTACATTTGATTAACATTTTCATTAGAAATATAGCAAATTAGGTCCAAATCTCTCCTCCGTTCAAAAATGTTAATGAAGTCTGAAGAGAATTAAATTTCTTAAACACCACAATAACCTGGTGATTTAGGCTGTTGGATACCCAGGTCCAGGTGAAATAAAATAAGAGAAGTTTATGTATTCTTTAACAATCAAGTGTTTGGCTTTCTGCACCCATTAGAATGCTCCTTCTATATAACTGAAGAGGAAAGTTCCTGGTTTTATTGAACTCAACAAAAATAAGATCTGATGGTCATTATTCAGGCCATCTTGTTATTTACCCTGTGTTCTCTGCCACTGAAGTTCATGCAATATTTGTTGTCACAGTGCATAATTTGCAAGAAACTAGATAGGAGTAACTACACAACAATGAGAAATACTTTTTGCCCAAAAGTATTACATAGACATTTGCTGACAGAAGTAGAAAAGTTAAATTAATTACTTCCGGGTTCTATAGAAATTCTGAAAGTGTGTGTGGCAGAAAAATGCACTTGCTCTTTCCTCAATGCTCTTTCTTTCCACAGCTTATTTCCCCTTTTACCTATTCCACATCTGCTCTTCTCTGACCCCTTATCTCTGTCCTAGTCTCACTGGAAAGCTGGAAATCTTCACTGTCTTTCCTCATTTCCCCAGACAGCTCCTTGTTCCAGGTCCTCTCATGTTGTCTCTGTTCTTTGCCACTTACTGCCACACTTTATACTGATCCCTCCCAAACTTCACTGCTCCACATCCGTATTCTTCATTCCCATTCTCTCCTTGTTTTATTCTCTTTTACCAAACTTTTAATCTTTCATTATTGTTATCTCTCCTGACATTGTATCACTGGCTTTTTCACCAGCTGGTCTTAATCGTTCCCCCACTGAGGCCTGGGTCCTTCCTCCCTGGCTTCCTCCAGCCCCCTGGTTACTTCTCTCACACACCAGCAAGCTCAAGCAGTGCAGCCTTTGCAGCCATTCATTGTTCACAGCCAAAGGTGGTTTCCTGTCTCTGCAGGTGGCATTTTAGTCCCATCACTTCCCCATTTAACTTCCACAAGTTGATCCTAATGGAGTTGTCTATACACTTCCAGTCTTGGGTCCCTTCTCCAATTTACAAGCTGACAATCTTTTCACTCCTTGACCTGGCTGTTGTTCCTCGCCTCGCCTTTAAAGACAACTGATGTGTCTGGCTGAAATGAAGGTGTAGCAAGCATATGAGAGAGACATTTTGGCATGCAAGATTTTGACTCTAAAAATGACATTTCGGAAAAGTTACCTTATGACCACAGCAGAATTTTTATGCTTTGGCAAGATTAGTAATGGGTAATATGGGGAATGTTTCTTATAATACCAAGGAAATTTTTACTACTTATACAAAGGTAACCATTAGAAACCTAATAATGCTTATAGTTAAACAATTATGCCACAAAAGTGTTTTTTAAGAAACAACACATGCATCATTCTCTTTATTTACCTCCTAAGTCAAATTAAGCTACATAAAACTCTGTACTAACATATAGATTATGTCCAGTTTATGAATTACTTAAAACTAGCCTTAACATGCTTATGCTGCCCTAGATTGTACACCATAGAAATAATAAATATTGAACACATGTTTCATTTATAAAGACATAAATACAAAACAGTATTAAGTGTATATGTTTTATTTTTATCCAAATGTAAATTATTTCATATTTATTTTATGTATAAAAACTTATCATTATTCCTGATAATCCACACCATAAGTAGACAGAGAAAAAACCACAAAAGACAGAGCACAAGGGATGAATTGCCAAAGGTCAGACAGAATACCAGGAATACGTTCATGTTATCAGATTACTTTCCAATCTGATCTTATTCCCTATTCCATCATCATCATTCTTAGGTTGGAAAAGTGAGCATTTAGACTCCACCAAATGCATAGGATGTAGACATTAGAAATTATACTGTACGTTCATCTTCCAGAGCATAAACACACAATGTGATAGGTGTGTTAGGTCACTGCTGTAAATCTGCAGCTTGAAAAAGGCAGTTGCTTTTCTCTTCTGCTTTAATGCATGGAAGTCATGCATAATAGCTTTATAGCCATAGTAAATTCTTCAGCTGTAGAAGAAAAGCTGTGAGCTAATAGTCAGGAGTAGCGGCACTCAAGAAAGAGAACATTTAATAGCTTATATATTTTTTTTTTTTTCTTTTTTCAACTAATCAGAATAAATTTGAATGATTTTTTTTCAGTCCAGGACATGTATTTTTGTAATATGCAACTAGAAAACTGGAAGAAAGAATAATCTCATCATGCATCAGTATCAAGAACATGAATGTGGTTCTAAGACCAAAGTGAAGCAAACAAATTCACTGGCAGTCTTGTATATGAAGAGAAGTAACAAAGATAGTTTCTTGCAAGAACTGGGAGCTCAGAAATCTACACTGAGATCGGAAAGACAGTCCAAAAAGTGGAGATCTCCAATGGAATTCTTCCAGTCCTGACAGAAAGAACAACTCATTTGAGAGAGAATGAAAACCAACAGATGACTCAAGGATTGATGCTGTGACATGAGAAAATTGATGGAGACCCTGCTTGTACAGTGGACTTGGTGGACCCAAGCATCTAAGGAAATCACCTTGCTGGAATTTAAGATAAAAAGATGTAAATGAAAAATATTTTGAAAGATATTTTAAGCCCATGTAATAACCTTGCCTCGTTCTCATACCAAGAGGAAAAACTTACATTAATAAAGTTAAGGAGCATACAATCACCAGCAGATGGAACATCATGGAGAAAAATGTTAATACTGATGAACAATGTAGTTATAGGTGGTGAAGTCAACAAAATATCTTGTGCTTAGCCAAGCTAAGAAATTAGGAAAAGGGACTAAGAAAAATGAAATGCTTGCATCCAATTGCAAGAATATACATAACAAAATGTAGAAAGTAATGGTACACTATATAAGCATGAAGATGGTGAAATACCATTTGAGAAGAATGATAAGAGCTATTCGAGTGCTGTAGACTGCCAGACTAATGTGCTGAAAGGCAAGTTTATTGCTTGGAAACAGTCAACTTGCCAAACTACTTGCAGAGACATTTGTGTACCTACATTCTGCTTCCCACATTAGAAGCTAGACACACTGAGCCCACTTAGCAGTACAACAATGATTTATAAGTAAGCAATGTATTTACAGCAAAGATCGCTATACATATACTTATAACGGCTCCATAGTTTAACCTTTAACATGGCACTGTTAATGTATCATCTGGGCAAGTGAGTCTTGGGTATAATAAAAGTTTCTTCAGTCATAGAGTTAGAGAAAAAAGAAAGAGAAATTCAGTTGCCATATAGGAAGCTTGTGATTAAGGATAATCTAGGGCTAGGTTAAACACCTAACTGCACATTTTTCTACACTTTTAGGTATAATGTTGAAATGAAAACACAGGCTGAATAGCTAAAAGGAAGGGTGTTTTGAAACATAAATGACCATATTTGAAGTGGAAACAGTAGATTTTAGTTTTCTTGATTAAAAGCTACCAGCTAGCTGCTATCCCAGAGCAGTGAAAGAGATCTTGCATGCAACTAAATCTATTTAGAATGTTTTTAATTAAGCTATTGATTTGGAAGTGTTGTTATTTGGTCAGAGAACAAAATCCCAGTACCCGAGTTCAAGAAAGGTAATGGCAGAGCAATCCAGACTATCATAACCCAATAATACATAGGATGTGCAAGCACCTTTTGAAGAAAAGTACAAAAAACATGAAGTAAATCAAAAAGCAGTAAGTATAATAAGAGTTTTAATATGAGTAATATGGGCAGGGAGGGTGTAAAGAAGTAAAAACTCTTCTTGGGGGTGCACAGTGAAATGAGCAGAAGCAATAGGCACTTGTTGTTGTACTGTAAGGGTGATCAAACACTGGAACAGATTGTCCTGAGCAGCTGTGTCGTCTCCATCCTCAGAGATGTTCAGAACCCAACTGTGTAAGGTCCTGGGCATCCTGCTCTGGTGGACCCTACTTTGAGCAGCGGGGGTTAACTGGATGATCTTCAGACATCCCTTCCAACCTCAACTATTCTATCGTAACAGCAGAATTTTTTCCCCATCTTCACTCTGGCCCACTGGAAAGATATTCTGCCTAGTGAACATTTCTTTTATCTGCTAAAAGTCAAACAGATTTTTGTTTATCTCTCAAATTTCCTAATAAAAACTATAAAGTATAAGCATGGATTTTGGATTGTATTAGCACCTGTGAAGAAGTTTATGTTTTGTGATGCATAACACAGCACAGTCAGAAAATACTACAAGGATCTTGTCTAAATATTTCTGTTATTTGTGGGAATGCTAGAAACCATATGCTCTATTTTAAAAAAAAACCCTGTACTAAATATTGCTCATGGCAACTCCCTTTGAAAATGCATCACAACTTTTATAGCATAGTTGATAGTTCAATGCAAAAGCAACAGATTCATTTTCAAAGATGGAAAGTATAACCATGATTTCTTATGCAGAGCAGGTAATTGAATGAATCAAAAAGACTTTTGAAGCTACATATTAGTGGCCCTGAAACATTTCCAAGCTCTGTTCTGACTGTACAGTGGAGAGGGACTCTGAGAAACATCACTACCCTCTACTTTCCCAGGTCTCAGTTTCCATGAAGAGCAAACCCAGACACGTAGCCCAGAGAGGAGTCACAGCACATCCGAACGGAAAATGTTAACACAGCCTAAATTGTATCTGTGACCACGTCTGTGCAGAGATGCTTTATGTACAGTCCAGCTGTGGTACCTTCACATCAAAATTAAGTATACAAAACATACAATCTGAATGCTCGTCTGTGACAACTGCGTTTTTCATGTTTCTTATCTCACTGTTTCTCAGGTCTAATTGCAGGACCATCTGCCCTTTAAGAAGAGGCGTCTCACACAGTGGTGCCACAGAATTTCCAAATTTGTACAAGTGTAACATATTTTCCTCACATTTTTTTAGCATAATTTTGTATGTGTGAGAGTATGTGTGCAAAATTGTGTGCACAAGTTCTGGTTTTTACAATGGTTTCCTGAATCAGTTTCCAATATCGTACAGATTAAGATTTTATTCAGTATAACACTATACCTGATATTTAGCATCTTAAGAGTTATAAAATAAAATACTGTATTTTAAGCAACACTTTCTACCAAATAATTAATCAAAGACCTTTTTTCTGGTTTTAATGCTAAGAGGGAAGTAGCTGCTGCAGAAAATAAATGGGGGAAAATTCAGGATAAAATCAAAATGAGATAATTATTTCTCAAGAGCTTTTACTTTTAATTAAATTACAACATTTATAAAGTCATGAAAGCCTGGCAAATAGAACAAACAAATATAGTTTCAGGAGCCTTAGATCTTTAAATTTTCACTTACGACACTTAGCTTCATCACGGCTATTTGAACAGTCAGGTGTAAAATCACAACATTTGTCAGATGAAATACATTGTCCGTCCCCACATGAAAAAAGTCCCAGTGGACAGTAGAAAGGTGAAGAATTAGCATCTGCAAATTCTGTTTCCCCTTAAAAATCAGAAAAGAAAATATAAGTAAAAACACACGTATATATAAAATTCTAAGAAGTGCTTTTTATCATCTTTGAATATAGTAACATACTCAGCATAAGGAACATCTCACCACCTATGAAGTGAGCTGAATTATATCACAACTGATAAAAAACACAGCTGATGTTAGTGTCTGGTGCTTTTAAACTATATATTATTCTCCACAATATTCAAACTTCTGTGTGAAGAATTATCAAAACCACCTTAAAGTTACATGGCCAGGCTCCAGCTGAGAGGCGAGGTGCTGTGTACAGCAGCCTGCTGTTTCCCCCGCAGTCGGGAGCAGGTCTTTCACAAAAGGTTTCTGCTGTAGCGGTTGTTTCTCTGCATCCAGCTCACAATGAAAGTTCCAAGAAGCCAAATGTTTGATGTTGCACCACTACTAGCTTGCACCTCAACCTACACATTAGAAAACACCCCAAATTTCAATGAATGGGGAAACAAAAAGCCGAGGACTACTGGTTTTACTTCAGCAGATTTCCAGAAAGAGAGCAAATGAGAGGAATGACATGTAGCTTTTCATCTTTTTTGTTTAACTTAGCTTTTTTAGATACTCATGTTGCTCTTCAGACAGAGATTTTTTTTTTTTTTAATCTTCTAAAAATAACAACTTTCTTACTGATGGGTAAATAGGGGAGTTGTTGGGAAATTAATTAAAGCAAATTAATGTTTCTTCAAATACCTAGCTACCATCAATCAGACTGTATATAGGGATCAGAGAAGCCTTAAAAACACAACACTGAAGTTTTCTATTATGCCTTTAAATTTTCCAACAAAGAAGAAATTCAGAGATCTGCTGGGTATAACCCATCAGCATTAACACTGACCGCGTATGTGCCCATGCCATTTTAGAAAAGTAGTCATTAATAGTCAAGAGGACCAGAAGCAGGAGTCTGACAGAAGGTTACATTATTTCATATTTCCATCCGTTGGCACTTCAAGATTACAGAGTGTGAGTACACAGATAAGTTTGGTGGGCATTTGCTGTATGTTAGGTATTTGACAGTAATGATAGGAAAACCCCCTTGCCCTAAAGATAATGCAGTGGAATTTGCTCTTCAGTGAAAGATATAAGATGCTTTGCTTCTGTCTCTGCATCCAAGTGTGAATGTGGGCAGGTACTACATAGTAAGTGGTATCTAGAAATTCCCACTGCAGTTCACTTCACAGAGCTGGTGCAAACTACTTATAGCAGCTAGTGTGTAACACAGGATGAGAGCCTTCATTATAGATGATTGATTACAGCACATCAACTTTTTCCTCAGATTATCCCCTACTTTCTTAAAGGTATCTTGAAGTTGTCCGTCGAATCACAGTTATACATAACGGACATTGGGGAAAATGTATTGAAAACCACAGAACTTACCTTCACTTTCTTGGCTGACGCCTGGAAGTGATTTATTCACAACCCCACATTCCTTTGTTATACTGATGTCATCAACAGCAACAATAGCATTTGTTGTTAGAATAGTAGCTCGTAAAATAATCTGTAAAGACAAATAAATAAGTTATCTCATTAAAGGTGACATGATAAAAAGACATACATAGATTCCTTTATAATTTACATAATCTGCACAGGAAGTAAATACCCCCTACAACCAACTCTGAGTACCAGCCAGAAAAAAATACGACTGAGATTTGATCAAAGCCAGAAAGTTACACCTCAACTGTCAAAGCCGTAACTACCTTTACTTGTGGAAAGTTCTGCAACCCAGATGACCTTGCTTCAATCTAAGCTGGTAAAAATCATCACTATTTGAATTAATTGTCTTCCTGCTGGAAACGATAAAAGTTATACATCCTGGGCTGCATCAAAAGAAGCGTGGCCAGCAGGTCGAGGGAGATGGTTCTGTCCCTCTACTCTGCTCTGGTGAGACCCCACCTGCAGTACTGCGTCCAGCTCTGGAGTCCTCAGCACAAGAAAGACATGGACCTGTTGGAACGGGTCCAGAGGAGGGCAACAAAAATAATCAGGGGGATGGAACGCCTCTCCTATGAAGAAAGGTTGAGGAGTTGGGGTTATTCAGCCCAGAGAAGAGAAGGCTTCAGGGAGACCTTATTGCGGCCTTTCAATACTTAAAGCGGGCTTGTAAGAAAGATGAGGACAAACTTTTTAGCAGGGCCTGTTGTGACAGGACAAGGGGGAATGATTTTAAACTAAAAGAGGGTAGATTTAGACTAGATATAGGGAAGAAATTTTTTACAATGAGGGTGGTGAAACACTGGAACAGGTTGCCCAGAGAGGTGGTAGGTGCCCCATCCCTGGAAATATTCAAGGTCAGGTTGGACGGGGCTCTGAGCAACCTGATCTAGCTGAAGATGTCCCTGCCCATGGCAGGGGGGTTGGAATAGATGACCTTTAAAGGTCCCTTCCAAACCAAACTATTCTATGATTCTATCTTTTTAAATGAGCTATTCGGGGTTACCAAATATGATGGTTTACACCTCCATTTAATGAAGTCAACAACATGTGGTACAGTAAATGTAGGGATTGTGAGGATGGATTTGTAAATATAAGGAAATCTCCAGGAGACCATAAAAGGAAGTAAAGTTCAGTCATAACTTACCAATAATGAGAATTGAGTGCCCTTTCTTTTAGACCATTTTATAGATGAGACTTAAAATGAAAAGACCAAAACTGGAATTTTGATTTACTGAATCCTTATACTGATTCCCCTAACAGTTCCTTTCTAAGTTTTAGTAAAGTGTAGCAGCCTGAGATTATGTAAAAATAAAATTAAACTCCAAAACTGCTAGTTGTTTCTGTGATCAATGCTGCAAGTTAAAGTATCTACACTTCTCCTGCCTTTAGCCAATATAATTATGCCCTCACTCTGATCAGCAGTTTTTATAGCAAGTTCATTTTTTAAAAGCTACTGCACTATTGCTACTTGATTTTTATTACAAAAAGGTGATTCTAATGCATATAATACTGAACAATGGTGATGTTCTTTAATAGCTACATCTATTGAAAGAGCAGAATGAAATTCTTTTTTATATGAGCATTAAAGAATAGAAATTCTGGTTTTATATTTCATTATAAAAGCAAATTAATTCTAAAGGCCAAATTAGAGTAACTTTCTGAAAGCAATGTAAACGTAATTTCTAATTACCTGAAAAGGTAAGTCCTCAGCTGCACTTTCTACAGGTATATTCACTTTTGTCCACTGCATCTCAGGCAATCTTGAAATGTCAAGCAATTTTTCCAAACTTCCATCCAATGCAGTTCTCTTAAAGACAGAAAGCTGGGAATCCTGAGATAACCAGTACCAAAATCTTACCTGTTGAAAGAGTTTTTAATGAAACACTTTAAAAACTATATAATCAATCTGCAATAAATTAAGTACCAACTCATATAGGTACATTATAACACAGAATGACATGACAGGTCTAAACACAGCCTTGGCATAAAAGAAAGAGATGGCATGTTGAGGAGCAGTATTATGTCTAAAGATAAAACCATAATTAAAAGTAAAGCTTATTTTTAAAACTTACTTTGAACTTGTATCTATCAACTGATATGACCTCTCTTAACTCTTTTTAGCTTAGTAAGGACTTAGAAATTTCTCAAAGATTATTTTTCTTCACAAATGCTGAATATAGGACAGCTTCATAAGTATGTTAATCTCAGAAGTGCAACTGTTGAGGTACTTATATGAAAGAAACCTTATGATCTTTTATTTCCACAACCAACACAAATTAAAATTATCTGAAGACAGATGTTTAAAATAATCTATTGATCTCCTGAAACAAGTGGATTGACCAATATATGGGAAGAAAAAACAACTGTAGGTGGATGAGGCTACAAAAAACTGCTTGCCAAGCAGAAAAGATCAGAAAACAGTGAGAATCCCAGTTCACTATGCCTCCCCTGCAATACAGAGTAAACTTGATACATTTGATTTTTTTTTTTTTTTTAAGATACTACCTAGACAAAAATTCAGCTGAGAACTGCAGGCAAGAAATAAGATTTTCAAAGGCTATTTTTTTTTTCCTTCCTCCCAAGTCCTTCCTGCTTCTTCACATAGTGAAAGACTAAAATTTCTTCAACTGCAGACTCTTTGCTTCCCTGCAAAAGCCTTGATGATACTTCAATCTTCATGAAGGTAAAACAAGAGCTGTAAAAATAGCTTTTCCTACCCAGTTCTCTGCCCATCTTCATATGATCTCACACTGTGAATCTTGGATCATCACACTACAGAGAGAAAGTTTCCTTTTATTTTTTCATGTTATATCAACTTTTAAACAGAGTTAAAGAATGCAGACCATTTTGGGCTAATAGCCAAATGAAACTTTTTTTTTTTGCAAGATAAATACGAGAAAGCCCATCTTTAGCCTCAGGGCAAACACAGATGCATGTGTTAGCCAGCTTTCAGTTAGACATGACACAATTAAAGTCTTTTATTTGAGCAAGACAGTTGACACAATAGGCTGTACAGGTCATGGAAAAGCATTATATTAGGGACTGTAACAGGCAAAACAGCCTTAGGGTAGTGGTGTAATTTTTACTTCATTTAATTTATTATGAATTAATGCAAATTTCTAATCACTGGTTGGGCTACTGAGAAAAAAGAAAAAAGAAAACAAATATTTAAACACAAACTTGAGTAAACACCTTTCCTCCCCCTTCCCCAGGCCAGTTTAAATCAAACACTTAGTCTGCCCCCTTCCTAATCTTAATTTCCCTAATTTTTGCTGCAGGTTACACTCAGTCTGGCCCATTTCCTTTGGTGAGACAGCAGGTGGAGCAGGAGGTTGGGCATGGGAGTAATGGTTTCTTTCTGGTGCTCCCTACGCTCCCTCCTCTGCTCATTGCTTCTTACTTTTCTTCCCCTGCTTCAGCTCAGGGCTTTGACAGGCCACAGTCCCTCTGGGGTGTCCCCACACCAGCATGGGTCACCCACAACTCCAGTTCTCTCAGAGCCATACCTCCTCATCATGGACCACCTCCTTCTGTGGGTACATCTCCAGCTGTGTCCCCAACAATGTCCCCTTCCACACCTCTCCTCCTTGTTTGTCCCCAAGAGATCTTTTTTCTTTTTTTCTTTTTTCTTCTTTTTTAAGGGAAGTAGTAGTTCAAAAGTAACCAGACTCTGAGAGGAGTCTTTTCTTCAATAAATTATCACATTAGCGTCTCTGTTAAAGCTGTAGTCCCTTAGCGTGCCAAGGAAGTTGAAGAACAGTTGAAGAAATCGGTGAATTAGAGAAGTCCTTACATTGAAATAATTGACTAGTAATCTGAAAATCATTGTGCATGTGGATTCACTATCTATCACTTCTGGCCTTGAATTTAATCCATACAATTGGCAAATACACCAAAGACACAACATCTGCTATGTATGAAGGGAGAGTTTGTTTTTGTTTGTGTTACATAGTACAAAGTAGATCAGTGGATACTGGTGGAAATATTCTTGTCACAACACACTGTTACTTTTTAATATCTTCTGGCTTCAAGGCTGGTGGACTTGATCTCTTAATTTCCCATAGTGTTTCTTTTTTCCCCATTCAGGAAAATCACATATTAATCTCAAGACTTATTAATAAATTGAAATACTTTCATGTAATGTTTTTTCCCCACCAGAAAGCTTAAGGAATACAAAGCAGCAGGTATACAAACACTTTTCAAAATGAGCTGTTTGAAGAACTATACCCTAAACAATCTAGATGTAAGGTTTATGTTTATAAAGCAGCTTTTCAAACAAATTTGTGGTTTTATTACAGAAGAAATAAAATTACCCTCCCTCTCTGTCTACATGTTCTACTTTACAATGACTACTCTGTCCATTAAAGAGCCATAAACAGAGAGTGAAACTAGAAATTTGCTTCCACAACTCCAAAAACTTAAGCTAAATGAATATGTTTCTTAGCTGACATCTACATAAAGACTCAGCTACAAGAAGCTGCAGAAAGAAGTTACTTCTAAGCTTCAAGTAACCAGTAAGGCACAATATAAAACTGTTATCCCTCAACTCCAATTTTATTTCTTTCTTCCTTTTTTTTTTTTAAACAACTGGAGCCAAAGAACTTGTAAAGCTATTAATAAACATAGATCTCTTTCTGTATATCTTTTTATCCTCTCAGTGGGACATCCAACAGAGGGCAACATCTCACATTTATACGCAGAGAGCGTAACACATCCTAATGAGCAACCCCTACTCCTTGCTCTTTCCCAGAAATAAAAGTCTGCAGGGAAAATGCGGCAGAAAGCCAGGCTTCCAGTCTTCAAAAACACTCTCTTTTCAGACACGTATAGCTGGGTAAGAACTTGCCCTAGATTTTGTTGAATCTGGGATCTTTAAATACATTCAATACGTGCATACCTAACATTAAAATTGGTTCTTTTCTGACTTTGAACTAATGTATGTGCATCCCCACTGCATTTGTATTTATTTTGAATGCAGACCAAACTCTGCAATAGATCTAACCAGAATGATTCGTTGATTCACATACCAGTTGTGCCCACTTCACCTTAAGGATTTCTAAGATAAATTAATCTGAACCTGAAAGGTACTTATCTACTCAATATCAAAGTCTACAAAAGAGGTATGAAACTGCCTGAACGAATGCATTGTGTGTGCAAAAGTTGTTGGTGTCCCAGGAGTAATGCAACACGCAGGGTTCCGGTGGGATGCTGCAAGGCCTTCTGTGTTCCCTGCAGCAGCATTCTGCTTGATTTCATTCTGCACCTATTTCATTTGTGATTTGTTACAACACTAAGAAGCCATGTGAAGATTAAGAACTGAGAGAGTGCACTAAATGACAGCAAGGCGCTGTTCTTAAATTGTTTAAGAGGTTTCTACTCTTCATCTGCAAGTTGCAACTATTCAGTTGAGATCTGGTAACTCGTTGATGTGCATAGTCCAAGTCAGCTACAGTCTGAAGTAAAACAGGTTTATCTAAGCCAACACTTGTTTCAGGTCCCTTACACTAGGAAAAAAAAAAAAAAGAAGCCTAGGTCCTGCTGCAATAAAATTCTGCTATTTGTTGGGCCTTCTAAGTGCAGGTTCTCCACATATTGTTTTCTGACATTTTTATTTTTGAAAAAAGTTTTCCTAAGTGAAATTACAGTCTCTGTTCTACATGGACTCTGAAAAATTAAGCAACCAGTCTGAATTTATTTTATTTCTTTAAAGACTCTTTTTGCTACCGAACACAATAAAATTATTTTGGCAAGCTTTCCCTATCTTTTCCTTTTCTTCTCTGTGACTTCTTAATTCAGAAGTCATCATGCAGTAACAAAAAAAACATAACATCATAGCTACACTTCTCCCCAATACGGCATAAGCTTTGAAAAGTTATGGAATAGAAAACAAAAAGCTTCAGAAAAAAAGACAAAAACTTATAAAACTGTATTGCATCTATTTACTTTATTCAGTGGCCAAAAGGATAAACAAAAATACAGTTGAGAATGTTTTCTTGTATGTATATTTCTTTAATAATATAATTATATATATTTAATGTATTTCTTCAAGTTCTATTTTAAAAATAGATATTTTGTTGAAAATTACAACATTCTAGTTATAAAACTGTATTTTCATTTTTCATCTAAGACATTTCTATTTTTTAGTCCTCCTGACCCGTTTTTTCCAGATAGCTTTCTAGTTTCTCAGATCAACCGCCATCCTGGCTCGTTGCTTTTGCATTCCTCTGCAGAGCCACAAGACTTTTGACAAAAAAAAAACATTTCAAGGTAAACTCTCGATAACTGATCTGCTTAAAAAGCATCCTCCTCAAATCATCAATTAAAATTTAGTATGTGTCTGGAGCATGGTAGCTAATTCTCTCCAGCATAGTTAATCTATATAGCGACTTCAAACCACAGATCTCCTATTATAGGACACTGGATGTGTGAGTCTTTCCTGCCTACAGACGACAGCGTGACTCTTCATCAGCTTTTGCTCAAAAGGCAGGCTGCTTTGGCTGTGAGTTGATACGGCCCTGATATTGTTGTCCAGCTAGGTTTGTCACAGCGTACAAAAAACCTTGAAGCATAGCCTTAAATCTGAGTCATCTGGTGGATGGTTTAGAAAGAATAATAGGCAGATATAAAAATTTGGCAGCAAAGCAGTAAAAAGCCTGCTGCATCTCCCTCCTCCCAAAGAATTAGTCTGTAGCTCCTTCCACTGGTATTGAAATGGAGCCAGTTTTTCAGCAGCATGAAATACCATATCTGCATATCAGGTGAGTGATAGCTTACAAGGGTGGGGACAGTTAATATCAAACTATTACCTGACAGCAGGAAAGCCCAGGGGACAGCTTGACAAGGAAAGGGCTCCCCAGATGAGATCTGGCCATCTTTGTGTTCATCTGATGTGATCCATTGAAGTAAATGAATGCTACTGTAAACAAAAATCAAAGAAACATGAGAAACATGTCATGCTCCAATGGCAAATAGCTACCTCAGAGAGGTATGTGCTATGTGCTCCGTGAGGCACATAAAGCTTACTCATAAACATAAACAAATGAAACAGCTTTGCCATCAGTTCAGTCTCTGTGAATAACAAGGAGGGTCTTGTAACAGGTTGCGACAACCAGTGTCTATACAGGCAAAAACAAAATAGAATTGCTAAATGCTCCTGCCTCTTTCCTGTGCAGTAAAATTAACTTGACTGAGTCCAAAGATGAGGAAAGAAGGAGAAGGGAAAAAGAGCATTTGGGCAGCCATTGCTAAGGCTACCCTGTTGTGGTGCCTGCAAGCACTTAAACCTGAGGAAGTAAATACAGAGCCCTGCAAAGGGAGTTCAGGTGTTGCTTCTGTGAGGGCTTTACTGTGCAGATCCGCTGGATGTATTTTTTTTATCTGCCCTTTTCAGGCAAAAACCTTAAGACCTCCATCCTCCAAACACTATAACTACTTCCCATCATCTTCGAACGGTGCCCTTCTGCTCTCCGCACAGGCTGGGGAGAGCGAAGGGATTGCAGGAGCTGCAACACAGAGCACCCTGGAGATCAAACAGCATAGACCTCAGCTGGGATCCCTAGAGAACACATTTTAATTGGCTTAAATAATGTTTCAAACAGAATTTAGAACAAAAATTAATTTCCTTTACGATATAGTATTCACTTTCAGCACAGCCCAGCCAGTTTTAAGCATGCTAACAATGTTGAAGACCACGGGAGCCAACGGAATAAGCTATATTTTCTCATGGGGTCCACTGACTTGACATTGTTGTCTGTGCTAGTGGGGATGAAAGCTTAATTAAAGATCTAATCTGAACTCTGGCAAACGAACTGCCTTTGGATTTGAACGACAGCAGATGTGCTTCAGACAAAGGTAGGGAAGGATAAACATCTTCAAGGGGCCCTAAAGCAGCATATTTTGAT
Organism: Fulmarus glacialis; assembly: GCF_000690835.1. Classification (NCBI taxonomy): domain Eukaryota; kingdom Metazoa; phylum Chordata; class Aves; order Procellariiformes; family Procellariidae; genus Fulmarus; species Fulmarus glacialis. Next base: position 24,133 of record NW_009216312.1, read on the forward strand.
TGTCATCAGTGCTGCCTTCGCTGAATACTGAGACTTTTTCATGAAAGTCTATGCAAAACAACACTAAAGGCTCAGTCTTGTTTGTGCATTGATATTACACATATTGCCTTACATCTTGGAAAATCAGCTATTGTGCTGCCATAGTCATACTCCTTAGCCATTTATTTCCCATGGATACATAATGAAGCAGAGGGTTAAGTCCAGCCCTACATGAATAATTGCATCGCTTTAACAAGGCTGGCACAAAGAGGTGACCATTACAGCTCCTTGTACAAACAGGCGTGCTGCGCTCTGCAGCGCAAGGAAAGCTCCCCTCATTGGAATGCAAGGATACTTCAAAGGATCCTCTTTTTAATTTGCAGCTGAAACTCTACAGTAACCTTGTTAAGATCTTCATTAATCAAAATTTGCTGCTGCCCTCCCCAGGAGAAAAGAGAGACGAACACTCTATGGTATCACGAGCAACAGTTGCAACCTGAAGAACCTTGATTTAATGTTGGCAAAAGGTTGCTCAAATTCTGGAAGCCTAATTCTAAAGCCATGATGTGGCTGTAGCAGGCACAGTGATAGTTGGGTACAAAACGACCTCAGAAAGACCTTTGCACTAACTTATATGGGGAATGCATCATTACTGGGCTTGAGAGGTGCTGCATGGTAACCTCAAGATCTGCTTGAGGCTTCAACCTGCAGCAACATACAAAGATGTGAACCTAGCTTGTAATGATTCAGGTATCGAAGCAGCTGAAGTGTAGCAGCACATAGTTCCATATGGGCTAATTTAACATGCTGCTTAGGCTGCAGACCAGATGTTTCTGCCAGCAGCCTTCATTATGACCACATTACACCTCAGATCTCACCAGCACCTAGAATAACCCACATGGGAAATACACAGGCATATCAGTGCCCTTCTCTGGAGCTGTGAGAGTTTGGAAGCTGTGACACCATAATGTTTGCAGACAATGCAGTAATGCAGATCCAGTGCCACTCTAGAAAGACAATAAAATTAAATATCAAAGAGCTGCTGAGAAAGTGAATAGCAACTTTGGTGCACTTCATCACTGGGGGACCAATGGAAGAAAAGGCATATGACTGTGCAGTTAGAGTTATTATATAGCATGCACACACATACTCGCAACCCACTAGGGTTTGCTCAGGTGAATTTTAATCCTGGAATTCCTCTACCTTTGAATGCTTGAGGTGGAATGCTTAATATTTCACATTCCTTTAACATGAATATGGGAGACAAGTGTGGAGATCTGGTTATAAGATGATATACATCATTAAAAAAAATTAACTTAAAGGGGTGTTGGACTGCAAAACCCAGATTTTAAAGTAATCTAATCTCCACTGGAAGCAGTGTAATAAATACATTTTAATAAAATTGAAGTAACAGAATATTTGCCACTATTATTTGACAATAACAAACAATACTAGGCAGTTTTAGTTTTATACAGTTTGCTGTAATAACATTTTCAGTTTGGGAAAAGTACTTTAAAACAGCCCTCTATTGGAATAAACTTTTTCCAGCTGAATGCATTGTATAGCAACTATGGGCTGAAGGAGGAACAACTGTTCAAAGGATATTACTCTCACTCTATTTTTCCCAAACAAAACTGATTATTTACCTGCACTCTACAAAAAGCTACAGTCATATTTTGTCCAAATAATATTTTCAAGAATTGCCCTTGTGTGAAAATTGGGTACAAAAACGCTTATGATACGCTGAACAAAGTTAGCTATGTCAGTTCGAAGGTCAGTATCTCAAAAAACTGAAGGCTGGATGAAGTCTCATACCTCATTGATTGTCCCAGCAGAAAATGAAGGTTACAAAGGCATAGTAACCAAATCACACCTAAGAAAGAGCATCCCCAAAAGACTAACGTTTCTGTAACGTTACCTATGTTATATACATACTATGTAGCATCCATTTCAAACGAGTTTTTATTATCAGTCTGTTACCATTTACAAATACAAATACTCATCACAGAAGGAGGAAAATAATAATAATAAAAGAAATCTCACCATGTCCGGTATCAGTCGTATGGCCTCTGCCAGGGAGTCTCCTGTCAAGGGGAGCCTGTTCTTTCATTATGTTCCACTCAGCATCATCTATGCTTAGTGGCTTCCATCCACAGAGGTCAGTCTCAAAATTACATATAGTGTAATTAGCTGTTGTAAGAAGAAAAACAATAAGAGATCATTAAGTTGAATTTACTGCAACAGTTTAACGCCAGAACTATGACTATTTTGTATTTTGATGTACAAGGAGTCTTAAAGAAGCGCTGGTATGTTTTACTGAAATCCAGGTTATTCAGATGGACAAAAAGCTCTAGAATACAGGCAACAGATCAGGCAGGCCCTTCTTTTCTTAATGAAACTCAGAACCATGAAGGAAACCACCTATAAGAGAATAAACTCATATTAAAGGCGAGACCTGTACATAGGTTGCTGAAAGATTATGAAAGTAATATTATATATTTTTAAAAGATTAATTTTACTGGAAAGTTAATTATGAATGTGTGGGAAAAAATCAAATGTATTTAATGCTTTAAATACACTAAAACCAAAGAATAATTAAGCTTCCACTTAATTTATTTTTAAAAATGAGATTTAAATTTATGAATTATTTAGGTCTCCTAGAAGTTTTTATTGCAAAGTAAAAGACCATTTTCTCAGTTGGTATGGATTAGACCATCTTAAACTATATAACAATCTCACACACACTTTCATTTCTTGAGTGAAATTAATTATTTTGATAAGAAAATAGTGTAATCTAAGAGTTTTCTTTCCTAGTGCAGAACAGCTCCACAAAGTGCTATTCTTAACTATTTGGGTCGCTTATCGCAATTGTAAAAATTGCTTTTGAACTGTACTTGGCACTTTCCAGACTTCCTATCATATCAGTCTCAGATTACTCCAATTTTCAGATTATATAAAACCAAAATGAAATGCATCTTTGTTTAAGCACCATGGCAGTAAAGCTCCATAGTAAAGGTCTTCCTGGAAAAGAGGTTATCTGAGCAGTTAAATCTTAAGGTACAAAATAAATCACAAATATCAGTATCTCTTAGGTGGATTCACCATATACCTTAAAATTCAATGGAGCATATTTTTCTGTTTAGTGCAGTATATGAGTTAAACGTGGAACTTAGTTAACTTATTTAATTACAGAATTCTCATGCTTTTTACAAGGTACCTTGTTAATTAGACTTCAATTGCTAATACATTAAGGTAGAATATGCAAAGTGATACCCAAGACTAAGCTGGTTTGCTGCACAGTAATTAATATTGTGTTTTGGCATTGTGCTTTCCTTAGCTAAGCAATCTTGAGTGAACCAATGTGACATAAAAAAGCAAACATTCTTTGCTTAAACACCTCTTCCCTCTGGCCTCCACAAACACTGCGTAAGAAGCTGACTGCAGTGGCTGCATAGTAATATCCAAAAAGACGTCACTAAATGACTACGTAGACACAAAGGACTTACTCTGTTGTATGCTAAGCAACCAAAAAACTCTTCCTGGAAGGAAAATGCCAAGCCAAAGTTAAAATAACGGTTTAAATATGAAAGAGAAATCAAGAGGGTACTAATGATTAATATTTTACAGCTCAATAAGATATTTAACATGGGATTATTTTTTTTTTAATTGTTATTTTCTTTTAACTAGAGGTACTTAGGACCACAAGAAGAGTTGTTATTGCAATATGAAGAACAGCATCTTTCATGTGCTGATGACACCAGATCTGTTGTCATTTAATGTGGCCCAATACCAGGCTCAGGGTTTTTCACTGGCTCATAGTGAAAAGCTGACTGTTTAAGCTACATTTGGAAATCGTACACTAAAAGAATTGGCAAAGCAGCAAGGTTGTGATCAGATGCAGCCCATCACTGCCCTTGATGGTCAACAGGAAGAGAGAAGTCTGGTGAAATCATCATTTCTTACATTGGTAGCCACTAGTACAATTTCTTCTAACACTATGGATTTAGAAAGAAATGCATAAAAATCATCTTTTAGGTTGAATATATAAGCAGTGGGGAAAAAAAAAAAGAAAAGGCATGCACACGCAAAAAGACACATTTCCAAATCAAATTATTTTGCCCAGTCATTTTTTCAAACATTATTCAAGTCTGAACACAATTATAAAGGTAGGAAGAACATTCATGGTATTGTGGTTTTGGGGTTTTTTTTTTGGGGGGGGGGGAGGGGCGCAGGGAGGAAATAAAAAAATGTGGCTCCAGTTCACTAAAAGCGATAATGTTGACCATGTTTTAGATGTTACTATTTAATTTTTTTCCATTGCACCTGTCATTTAAAATGACAAGCTCTATCCAAACATCCAGTCATGCAGAGACACTGGGCCAGTCACTTACTCAGCCCAAGTGTTCCACCATATGTAGTTTCTGGAAGTGATACTTCATTTTTAAAAGTATTATCATGTTAGGGAACAGCTAGGCTATAAATGTGAGTGAAACCCAGTTGTCTGAGTTAACAGTTGACTTAAATTTTTTCCCTACTTAATTCTAAAAACTTAAGTGCGACGAGCGAGGGAAGGCAAGCAGTCGACTCAATGTGAGTGATAAGGCAAGCTTCAACTTTATTGCAAAACCCTACATGTATTTATACACTAATTTCTACCTTATGCATACTTGTCTTACAATTATTGGCTTAGCTCTAAAGATTGCATTAGCATACTCCTCCTACTTGCGGTTATTGTTACATGGTCCGGGTTCCATCCTGTTTTTCTTATACAGTGTTTCTTCAAAAGCTGTTTATCTGTACAGTGCAAGGTCAGCACGACCTTCTTTTCCTCCCTTGTCAGCACGACTCGGAATTTTTCACTGCGGCCTAGTCTGGCTAACTTATGTCAAAATTGAATCACAAGGCTCCTCAGCCATTCTCCAACACTTAAGGAGTGCTTGTAAATGTTTAATCAAGCTTGAAAAAAAAGTTCTGTGCTTTGGCTGAAACCCAAATCCAAGTTAGACAGTTTCATTGCTCAAACATTAATAAACTTTGAGAAATGCTCCTTTCCCATCAAAACAGTGCACAATTTTTATTATTCACAGCCTTTTTCTACATTTTTATTTGAAACTTTGAGTGATTATAGGGAATGTTTCACTATCCATAGTTGGAAAATAAGTGACTGCTCAACCTATATTCTTTGAGGAGTCATACTGCAGTTATGTAAGTTAAACAGACATAAAGCATTTTTCTGGTATATTATATCCTTTCCTACTGCACCTGTTACCATCAGAGCTTATGTTTTTTATTTCACTGGGAAGATTTCACTGGATTCAAACTGCAGATTTTCCACATTCTGAAAGCAAAACCAGTTAACTCTCATGTTTGGACATTCATCTATTTATAATTCAGCAAATTAAAAAGGAAATTAGAAAGGAAACAACAATCTGCATTCATTTTAATAACAAGCCAAATTTGAAAAATAATTTTTTTTTTTTTCATGTGGGTATATCAGTATATTTCAGCTAGTCAAGGAGTAAATTATTACACCAGTTCTGTGAAAACAATGACTCTGGGATGTTATCAGGAGGAAAAAAATGTTCCCCAAACACATCTCCTTGAATTTCAAGAAATAAATGGAGTTTACTAAAGCCGTAAAATGCACTGGAAAGATTTTTCAATTAATATGAACCATTTTTCCATGTTTTTTGAAAAAAGAAACAGGAAACAAAGCACATATTCCAAGAGCACTGGGAGGTTACATGGAAATGTTTTTTCTTTGACTATCTTACTTTACCTGTCCCAGCTACTCTTGATCCTCCTGGGGGAAAAACAAAGCAGTCCTTTTAGCTAGGCTGGGTTATCAGCCAATTAATATTGCTTCAACTTTGCTAGCCTGCCACTGGGTGAAGCTTTTCAATCCTACTCTGGCAGCTCAATCAAATGAACACAACTGGGGACACACAGCTTGTCCCTCCATCAGGTTGGTGTTTCCCTGACTAACAGATTGAATGAGGAGGGCTGCTACCCTTGCTCAGTGTGGCAGGAGCCAAACTCCTATGGAATTTGCGGTATAAACTACCTGTATGATAAGCGACCAAAGCACCTCTGTGTGATTACTTTGTCATTAAGATTTTGCCATTTCTGGCTAACGCTTAGTGTCATTTTGGAAAAAGGTAAGAAGTACCTTCTTACTAGCTATCTGTACACATTCCCTACCATTTTGTGATTAGTTTTATTTATCTAGAATTTGTTAAAGAATTCATGCAGAAAGATCGCAGATGGCCATAGGTCATCTAACCTGAGCTTCTATATGTCATAAGTTATTACACAGATCTCTCTAGTCCCTTAGGTGAGATGGCCTCATCTCCTTCTGAAACTACTCAGTTACCTTGCTTAGGGTTAAGAGACTGGTGGTGGTAAAACAATCTCATGTCAACCCTGGGTCTGCAGAGGGTACGCTTACTTTGAGTTAACTGTTCTGGCGAAACACAAAGGCAATGCTACACAGTGTTCATAAGCAATGAAGAAGTCTGTGAAAATAATATGGGTGTAGCTTATTCTTTTCCACATGTACATACAAGATTGAGGGACAGATACCGACAATTTCAGACAATAAATGTGTCACAGCTGTTGTGACCAGGACAACAGGAAACGCATAAATGTGTAGTAAACCAAATGTTTCAGACTAAAAAATGCTCTTTCTTCCTTAAAGTTGAATGGTAATAAAAGGATTTGCATATGTGTTCATCTGCTGTAGTTTCAAGGATTTGCAATTGTAAATTGCTATACTGTAAATGAAATGCAGTAAAAGGTATATGGCTTTAAAACTATACAAGTTTCCTTCATTCTACATATTTTCTATTCATAAATTATGCAAATCCTATGAAAGGTTGAGAATATTTAAGCTAATACCAGAGATGCAAAATTAAAACTAGAAGAGTTAGGCTAGATGGAAGGTGATGTTCTTTCAGAAAGAGCTGTAGGATGTCCTACCCCACAATCATTTTGAATCTACATAAACGCTGATGAGTAGGCAATTTCCAGAAACACTACTCTATCAAAGTGTGATATCACTTGAAAATAGCAAGCACTTCCTAGACTTCCTGCCAAGTTGCTAGTATTCCTAGCTACTGATTCATTTGTGATGTTTTCATATGTATTGTATATATTACATATAAATAATGTATAATAATAGTAAGTATAGTGCTTGAAATATTTGTTATTTGGCATAGCATTTAGTGCAAAGCTTCCTTTATATTAGGTAGGAAATAAAGGATAGGCATCAGCATGAAAGGGGTCTTTTTAATCCTTCAAATGATCTAAGTACTGTATCTCACTTTCTCTGTTTTGAATCTAACTAGGTTTTGATCATTTATTATCAGTCACTGTGAAATAAGAAATTTAGAAGTGATCTCAAATAAGTGGTGTCAAAAAAGACATAATGCAAATGTAGAATTTAATACTAAAAACATTTTCATAATTTGTCACTTCATTAGATTCATTGATTTCAATAAAACTACTCAAATAAAGGTGGTTACTCATGTGCATAAGTGTTTCCTAGACAAGTTGCTATTTTTTTTGAGACTTTTAAGCCTCATATACTTAAATATATATGTATATAAATAAGCAGAGATTAAACAGAATGTTTAAGAAGCATTGTAAAACATATATTTGTTCTTGTAATAAATTGCATTATTATAAGACCATTCATGCCAAGTTAATATGAGCAAAGAGAAACATTATTTTTCCTTCCCCATTATAATGAAGCAAAGAAAATCATCAAAGAAGGGGAAAAACCTTCACATTGCTAAGTACCAGCTGTCTGTCTTTGTTTTCATTCAGAATGGAGGTCTGTCAGCTCTTTCAGTACATGACAGTACTTCATCAAAGGAAACTACTGAGGATGTGTGCAAGGATAGATGCTAAAATACCTAAAAGAACAGAGGCTAAAATATGCACTATTGTACTAGATAGGAATTTTTACTGAAAATTAATGTGCATAAATATAGTGCGCTCTAAATATCATGGACGACAATTTCAAGATCATGTGGAAAATGTACATAATGGGAGGAAAAGAACAAAGGACAGAAATAAAGGATGATTTTCCCTTTAGGTCTCTTCTGTTCAAGACTGCAGAAAGTGTCAGAAAGATGAATTTTCTAAGCTAACCAAACTGCTGAAGAGCTAAATTCCACGTTTAGGGCCCTCTTTCCTGAAAAGAAATGTATGAAGTATCCAAGACAATATTAGCCATTAAAATGGGCCAACTTTAAAAACAGTTATTGTTATTTTAAAGATGGCTATTTTTTTCTTTTCTTTCTTCTCAGCCAGTAGTCAAAGCAACTTGCAACTCTCATGAGTTACTTATATTTTAGAAAAGCACCTTTTTTCACCTTTTTCACCTTTTTTGAGAGGATGAGTGTACTTTTGTGCACTGCTCCAACAAAATGATATATCTTTAACCTGCAAATGCCTCAACACAGAGTGAAGCAGTCCCTATGTCTCAGGTCCAACTGAGTGTGGTATTTTCTTTAAATTAACTCTAGGAGTTAGTGGAGAATCAGTGCCACGTGGTAAACCAGAGGTAACTGCAGAGGCAGCAGCAGACAGTGGAGTGCTAGGCAGAGCTATTGAAGAGGGGTTTGCACTGGCTGGGCCTCCCGTCAGTCCTTGCCCCAGCACCCAAATTCTGGAGATGCTACAAAGGACAGTGTTGAGATCCCCAGGCAGTTCTGACCTTTCTTTCTTCTGCCCACTCCCTAGTTTTTCTGACCCATTCACATGAGCATGACAGAAACAATATTTTCAAGAGTGAATCCCACTGTGATCTTTCTTTAACTCTAAAATACTGACTATATCTAGGTTATTTCATCTTTCAGTTACACAATGCCAATGTCCAATGTCTGAGGCACAGGGGTAAAAATAAAATAAGTGTAATACATTGCATGCAAAATATAATTTTGTAAGAGTTATCTTTATTTTCACTTTGTGTAGTACTATTAACAGCTACCCTTCAACTGGGACAATTATTTTTCATCCTCCTTTTAAATCTTAAAATTATTCTTCTATATTCCTAGTCATTATTCACCACAATTCTCTCACATTGTTACTGAAGTGGGAGCACTAAATAGCTGAGAAATATAGTCCAATTTATAAAGTACTATTCACCTTCATTCCATCCTTTTTCCTAAAGAGCATGAGAGGACTCTCTGCACTCCTACCAGCACACACACAGAGCTAGCAGCATAGGGTCAAGTCTTGTAAAAAAAGAAAACAGATGTCAAAGAGGGATTCCCTACGGACTTCAGTGTTGGCTTAGACTCCACCCAGAGATAAAAGAGTGTAAGCCTTCCTATTTCAAATGTAATTTCAACATTTGCACACATTACTCACTCAGAGATGGCTCCTGCATGGCTATTTAAGCAATTGAAAAGATTAAAGGTTCAGACTGTAAGTTAAAAAAACCTCAGAGTCACAAATAGTTCCTAAAGTCTTCTCATGAAATTTGAAAATAAAACATTATCAGTGTCCTTCTTCCTGCTATCCTGAGTGCCACTAAAAATTTTAATTTCCACCTCCCAGCAGCAATGTATATCATTACCAATATCTGAAATATGTGCACAATTTTAATCTGTAACACACATTTAAGTGTTACTACCACAGGTAAACATACATATAGATGCATGCTGTATAATATTCATTTTAGAAGGAATAGGGTCTCTAAAGCTTCTTTCACATGGATCTTTAAAATGTTTCAGAATTATTAGAGACATCTTCCAGTAATTTTAATTATTTTTTGCTCTTGATTGTACAGTAGAAACTGTGGCTTCCAAGCAAAGTTACCTTCAATTGAAAATATCATGACAAAGATATAGCTCCTGAACTGTAGCCGATTTGTAAGGTGATTTGAATCATCATGCAAATATCATGTCACCTAACGAATTTTCTGGCAATAACTCATAGACAATCTAAAGTAGAAAAGTGTTCAAACAACAAATCCCAAGGCAGATTTCAGTCCCTCTCAAATTAGGGAAGTAGAGGTTATAAATGCTGTACATAGGGAATACATTTAGGAAAAAATATGCAAAATGTTTCATCTCTTAAAAACACTTAAAAAATTATTATCTGGATCCAAAACATATTGATGAGGCCAGACAGAGAAATAGTAAGCAATGGGAAGAAGAAAAATGTGTGACAGAAGATGCTGAACACTGTCACTAACCCGTACCTCATTAAATATTCTGGTGAAAAGAAGCCATATAAACAATAACTAAGTTTTTTAGCCATTTCTTGGATAGACCTGTTTAGGTTTCAGAATACTCTTCAGCACAATGTCCCTCTAAAGCAATGCAATTCACTTACAGCAGGCCGCTGGATCCTCATCACTGCCGTCAGAACAATCTGGGTGAGAGTCACAGGCTGATCCAGGCTCCATGGACTGCCCATCAGTGCAGGTGAATTCTTCTAAGGAGCAGAAACCCCGTTGCTCTAATGGTGTAGTGTCCAAGAGCTGGATGCTATTCAGACAGATGAAACCTGCCCTGCTCTGGAGTGTTCCTTTAAACATAAGCTGTGGATTGTTGCAGTTAAAATATTTGCATTAACAGACAACAGAGAAAAACTGATTTTTATTTCCATAAAACAGTAATGTCCTATGTGTAAAAAGCACTGGATACTTCCCATTACAAAACCACGACAAATTTCAGATCAGAAGCTCAGATTTTGTATGACTACCTCAGGTTGAATTTTCCGAAAATTTTCAGCTAAAACGGTTTGACGAATTCCAAGAATGAAGTTAAGTAGAAGCCTATTTTAAAGGAAAACTCCTAATCTCACAGTCTTTTGACTAAAAAGTTGCAATGCCTTTGTGCTTTAAAAGAGTGTCCTGAAATGTAACATCCTAAAGACTCCATATTCTGCTCTGAAGTCTCTTCAGAACCTCATTTTGCAGATGTCCAAAAGAAAAAATTTTGGTTACGTTCACAGGTGAATAAAATGGGTTAGGGACTGTTGTCAGACACCAACTGCAAGAGCATAGCTTAACAACTGATACCTCTTTCAATGCTTAAGATAGCTGCATCCAGTCTATGCAATGGGATTGGTCTCTGCCTGCTGGTAACCCTTGAACTGTTCCAGGCACTGTCTGGGAGATGACCAATTTACTTGAGTTAAAACCTTGCTAGAGACCATGCTAATATTTTAATTATATGGGCTATCACATGGCAATCCTTGGGCCTGTGTCCTGGCCCTGCTTATTTTACTAATATTGGCATAGGCATAACGGTTCAAGGAGCATTTCTCTGTCCTACAGAGTTCCCTTGCACTGACCAGATTTTACACGAGCTGATTTAGAGCAATGATGTTTCAGAAGAACACCTCTTGCTCCTTGTCACTGCGGAGCCCAGCTCTACTGGGTCTGAAAGCAAGGAGATTACCACACTTGTGCTCTCAAAGTTTCTTTTACCTGAGCTAAAGGAGCAAACAGGAGGAAGCAAGACTGGATTCATCAGAAAGATGAATATGGCAATGAAAGAAAGCACTGAGAGACAAGAGCAGGAGTTGGTGGCACAAATCAAAAATGGAGTTGTGGGTTTTGACAGGCTGGGACTTGGCCAGAGTGTGAGTCTCATAAAGTAGTCATGTGCAAGAGGCAGAAAGCAGAGTGGAAGGAAAGCTGGACAAGAGTTTCCAAGAAAACAGAAGGAAACTAGAACAGACGTGATTTGGGGCATAAGCAGGAGGCTCTGACACACTCCCCGAAGCCTGAGAATTAGGTTGGAGTGAAATCTCAAGAGGAATTTTTCTTTCTAAGAAATAAGAATGATATATGTCATTATCTTCGACTAGAGACAATTTCTTCAAAATGACAAAAACCTTCTAATGCTATCCATTCTCTACCACTTCAAACAGCAGAATGCTATGCTGAAAACATTACATAGTCACATAATTAAAGATAGTATCTTTTCTTCCCTAAGAACAAGTTATCCTTGCCGTCTTTGTACAAAGAATGCATACGGTTGGCTTTCTACATGTGTATCTACAACCTCAGCAGCCTTTTGTTTGTTTTTAGATACTATAGGTAGTCTTATTACACATCTGGTTGTTTATTCACACTTGTCCTTGTGGGAAAAGGAGAGACAGGCAACAACAGGTACTGACAACCTACTAACTTGCTGAAATGCCTTCATTCTAATATATGTCAAAATGTCAATGCCTGCAGTGGGCTTGGTCTTTGTCCTTTCACAGAGACTACATTTTCAGCTGATTGTTGAGACAGTAAAATATGATGGCTATTTACAGAATTATGAAAAATAATTAAAAATGTAAAATTACTTAAAATAGAAACTTGTAAATTAATTTAAGAAATAAGTAGCTGCAAATTTGCATTCTTCTCTATGCTTGCAAATTCAAGGGGAAGATATTCTCTCACAATTACTGGTTTACATCATTCCACTAAAATCCCACAAACATCATTCACATCATCTCACTTAAATGAGTTGGTAATACCTGAGATGGACTCAGATATCTGACTACCTAAAGTATGGTGAGATTTGTATTCATTTTGTTGCATGTTATTAAAGACCAGATGCTTCAACACATGATGTTTATGTAGGTGTTTTGTTGAGCTATAAACAGAACTTTACCCACATTGAAGCAATGAAGAACAGCAAGCCCTTCAGGATACAAATAATTTTAACAAATTTTTAAGTTTCCTAGAAGCTTTATAAACAATAAGGTAAAGCATTTTTAAAAATTGAGCACATGCCTTTTTCATTCTTACCTTTAATTTTTCTAGCCCTGTTGGTAGCTGTATATCCACTTTGACCCATTCCTTCTTAGTCATGATGTTGGTTTCCCACAAGGTATGTTCCTCCTGTGAAATGCAGAATATGATGTTATAAAGCTATTTTTGTTCCTCTGTAAATTATCAAGGTCATTTTTTGTCCTCGATCTTTTCATATCCTAGCCAAATGACCACTATATACAAACTTGCTCTATGTGAGGAAATACAGCTTCGCATATTCATTTTCAATCTTTGCACTGAGCTCTATGGGAGAGAGGGGAAACAAGACATGTTTACTGTGATTAAACAGGTTAATCATATAATTATCAGGAGTCAGCTTGGCAGAATCAAAGTGCATTAATATGTAAATTAAGCCATGTTATTGCTAAATTTAACAATATGTTTCCATGGTGCTCTCTACATTAGTTTCTTTTTCATAAATAACTGCTTATACTATGTTGTGTTATAATTAGATTTAGTTTTCTTAGAACTGAATTTGGGGTCTGTCAAAATTACCCAATCAGCTGTGCTTTCTTTTTTTTTTAAAATCTGTAAAGCAAGCAGGCAGAGTACTACCCAACAAGTGCTAGTCATGTTCTGAGTTACCTCAATCCCGATTTTCATTCCACCTCCTAAGGATAACAACGAGAGTGCCAAATATGGTAAGGCTCCCTTTATGCAAGCACTCCAAGCCCTTTTGATTCAAAAATCTGACAAAACCAGCTCATGTTCATTCTGCTTCTGGTCATGATCCTAACTGGAACATGCTGAGGCCAGTATAAAGAAAACAAATGTAGCAATGTGAACTTCATATCCCTAAATAAAATCTTTTCAAGAATCAGCTCCAAAATAGAGCAAAACCAGAAAGACAGAAAAAAAATGTAGGAAAGGTTAATATAGGCTACACATACAAACAGACTTACCGTTACAAGAATCAACAGTGAGACCCCTTTTAGGATACTGTGCACAGCACTTGTCATACCTTTTTCACAAAGGATATTACAGAATTAGAGGTGGTTCAGAAAAAGATGTGAAGCAGGATAAGAGAAATGGAAAGTCTCTCGTATGAAGAGAAATTGAAAGGATAAAAAAAGTTTACCTTACAGGAGATTAATAAAAAGGGATATGATAGGTATGTGAAATGTTATCAATACTATAGTTAAGGACAGTTATCTTTTTTCCTGTCTTGCAATATAAAAAAGAGGAGGAAGATGCTGTCTACTGCTTGATAGACTGAGAGGCTGAGCCTACAGAACAACACTGATATGATTTGTGACGAGTAGCCAATTACTTACGCTCTTTTCCTCCCAAGACTTCAACTGTGTTATGACACATTAACAAAGCTAGAAGACTAAATCTCTACCGAATATGTGTTCAAAGATCGGTTTTGAAAAACTGCAAGACAGGGCCAAGCCAATAGCTTAATTCCAAACACTAAATGACATAAGAGATCAAATTTGGATAAACCACATGACATACACTTAATTTCAGAAATGAAAGTCAGCTGTGAGTTTCCACATCAGTACAGGATGTAGGTATTTGTCAACTTTGTCAGCTATGTGATAGATATTCAGCAAAAGTCTTTCAATGTTGAGGACACTTCATTCTGTGTAAAACTTGCTCCGTTTTGCTAAATAATTCAACTTCCAAAGAAAATCTATTAACGTTATTAGCCTACAATAGCCACATATAAGACACAGAAAAGGATGATGTACTAGGAACCATACTGCACGGCATGTTAAAACCATAGTCTGTGGTTAAGAGTCTGCTTTTAGAAATGTTTTAGTTAATGTATTTGGGCACGCATGCATTCCACCACATGTACATATATGAACCCTCTAAACACATTTGTATGCCTTGTGGGAACACTACATTTGTTGTTTATTTCATTGGATGCATCTGGATACTATAATTTTGTTCACATTCAATTAACAGCTTAGATACCTATCCCCACAACCATCTTTCTGCCCAATTCATTTTAATAAAAACAGCTTGTAGTAGTAAACTTGAGTTTCTGTGCATGTGCCAGCATCCAGACCTTCCAGGATTTTTTACACTGAAAGCTGTAAATCACCTCAGATGCAGCAACTTTTTAAACTGGCTATTGTTCTATGCAACAGACATTACCCTCTTATTTTATATAACTCTAATAAGCCAACAATATTATTTCCCTTCCTTGCAATGTTTTCTCCGTAGTATTCATCCTGCTTGTCAGATTCTTCCACCTCTTTGGTAGAAATGAGTTAACCCCCCTAGCACATTCCTTGCATCTCTAGCCTTCTTTAAAATGTTGAATGTATTGCTTTCCCAGTACTTTCCCTCAAGATTTATTTTGGTGATGCAGGGGAGCAGTTGCTCAAAATACCTTCACTCTATTCCCCTTATTGTGATATATTACTATCTAGAAACTATTTTTTGTAAAGCTAAAATGGGCAAGAATTGTTTCTTTTCCCTGCAATGTTTTTTTTGAGATAATGCTACTCAGATTTGAAGGCTGGAAGAGACAATCATGACGTTTTTAATCAACTCCATTTATAAAATACTTTTTTTTTTTTTTGACATTTCTCTACAGATACATTCACTGCTGTACAACTGCACTCACCATTTTGTCTCTTCTTTTTTCATTTCAGAGAGTAATTTGGAACAAAAGCTCTTTTGTTCCCCCACAATGATTAATGGATCACCTTTAACTTTTGCAGAGGAGTGTACTTGCATGGTTTTTGCAAGTGTTGCTGAACACTTACAGAAATGTTAGTGCATTAGGGTACCAATATGCTTGCACATAAAAACATCAGCTGAAATTATCTTTTATTGTTTTACTTCCATATGTTTTGTAAACCATGCAAGATGTAACGATTCAGAAGGTAAAAGGAAGACATATAAGCCCATTACTTAATGGCAGGAATGAGCAAGTAATGAATGTCAAATGATAGACTAAAATCTACATTATCTTCTTTGGTTTCAGTTTTCACATAAAAGTTTAAAATTTATCAGACAGTCAATAGACATTTAATACTGTTAATATTTTATGTTAGTAAAGACAGTTAATATTGCCAAATGTGAAGGCAAACATGAACCAGAATAGAAGAACAATATTACAAATATACGTAAGCCAGAAGTACTGAAACTGGAAGGAAATCAGGAAGTTTTAACTGAAGGTTACATGATGGAAAGAATATCTTACTATCAACAACTAACTCTGAGAACCTGAGGAGAATGTGTGGGAAACTAGAGAACTGAGAGAACAAAGGATATATATTACAGTTAAGGGAAAAATACAGACTATTCAATTACAGCCAATCAGCTGAAAGTTGACAACTCATAAGACACTGGAACAAATTGCTAACAATAATCTTGTAAGCAGCGAGAGAATTAGAAAGTGAGAAACCTACATTAGCTGCTTCTGATGACGAGGCAAGTCACATTATTCAGTGTAATCTTTTTTTTCTTTTTCCCCCATAGTAGACAGATTTGAAAAAGTAGAAATTACTTTACTTTATTAAGGCTTTTAACACAATCTCGTAAGACATCCTTTAAGCAAACTGAGGAGTTTTGGTGCAGACGGAATTACTGTAAAATGGGTGTACAAATAGGAGTGTAACCTTATTTAAAAGAGGAGCTGTCAATTGTTTTTTATCAAACTAAAAGAAAATTATAATAGGTCTCTGCATAGGTCTCTTCCAGGGCCTGACATAATTATAGTGCTGACTACCTGTTTGGATAGTGGAATGAAAAATAAAATTTAAAAAATATGGATAACACTAAAATGGGAGGAATTACAAGCACTCTGGAGGACATAATCAGAATTTAAAATCATCTCAGTATATAAAAAAAAGTTTCAAACCAATAACACAAAGTTCAAAGACATATGAATAACGGTTAGGAAAGAAAAATCAAATGATCAAATGCAGTAATACTGAATGAAGAGCAACTTTCTAAGCCAGCAATAAACCGGGAAAAGCTGCAGATTATCATGGACTGCAAGTTAAATATAAGTCAACAACAGGTTACTGTTGACAAAGAGAGTCCATTTTCCCTATCCTTCTTCATACCCAAGAGCAATTTAAATTCCTTGTCTTCCAATTGATGTCATAATGCCTATATTAGAAAATACATTCATTCATCTTTGGCCTCTCTGTGGAAAGGGTGAGGAAGGCTAGGGATACATTTGCAACATATGTGGTGCTTGTCCTCTAAGAACAGTACTGAAACTGTACATTAAACATAATCCGGTCTCCGTTTGCTTCAGGCCTGTCAGTGCTGGGACATAGTGAGAGTTATGCAGAGATAAGAGGTTCTGACCAATAAAAATAGTAAAAGAGGGTACAGGGAAATTGCATGGTACCAGACCATGCAATTGAGAGGTTATTTTGAATTACAGCCTCCAGGACAGCAACTCTGTTGTCTTCCAGGGTCAGAACCAGCACTTGGCTCTCGCTTCTGTTTCTCAGTATTTGGCTAGTTTTGAAGATTCATTTGTTTTTCATGAGCAACCTAAAGATTCAGTAGCAAAATGTCTAAAAGCTACCCCTCCCTTCATTTCAGTTTAAGAAGTCTTAAATATGAGTCTGTAGGGTTTTGTTTTTGAGGCTACCACCAGAAGCTTACGTTTTTCTGGCAAATTTTGCAGTATGAGTAACTCATATCAGCTTTAAATACATTTATGTGCAATACATACACTTCTGACTGAAGGAGAAACTCAATAACATCAAAGGGCTAAGAGAAGTTGTGGAAACACAGCGGACTGAACTGATGTAATAACTGCCAAAAATGTTCTTCAAATATATATGTAAGGAACTGATTATCAATTAATTCAATTTAGGCTCCCAATTCTATGGGAACTCAAATATCAGCTTTCTCATGTGTTTGGCTCACATAATTTGCTCTATTTTCAGGGAAAGAAAACTCTTAAATTGGGTCCTTTGATGCTACTTGGGTGAACCATTGAAATCAGCATTCCTATTCTGTCTCAAGGTTGCCATGGGCGTCATACCTGGGAATTTATTGGCAAGTACTATGGCACAGATTTTTATGCATTCTAACCAGAACACTGATTATGTTACAATTCCCTGATACAGTAATGGGTCATAGAAAAATACAACTATTCTCTTTTATAAATGAAAAATGAGCAAGGGCCTGGAGTTGTTTTCATGAATGCTTGAAGACACAGTGGGAAAGAAATCAGGTATTTCCATTACCTGTTCCTATATTTAGACCCCTTGGTAGTGTTACGCTTCAGGTTTTTTTGCATCTTACCTTTGTGAATGAAGTGGATCTGTCTTTTTAAATACTTGTATTGTTGGGTGATAATAGTTCAACTCCAACACGAAGATACAAGAGCCATTAACTTAATGAGACCAGCTGCACTGCTCATGCTTTCATTAAGTAGCAGTACAATAGCATCAATATTAAGTTATTAAACAAGACTTTCAAAAGGGAACATTCCAACAGCAGAAAGCCTCCACAAGGCAAGTGAGGTAAGAACGGTGGAAATGGTTACCATTGCTCAAAAAGCATTTGTGTTTCAATTTGACATGGCTATTTTATCTACTAATAGGTAGAAGAACAGGAAAATTACTGCTCTCAAATGTGGGCAAAGTAAATCAGGTGGCTAAACAAGAGCTTTCCAGACATCCTGAGCCAGCAACTTTCCTTTTTTCTGTGCCTCCATAGAGAAAAGCACTTATTTGCCCATTTCCAGAATGGGAAGAAGGCTGGAAAAGCTGTTACTATAGATTTTTCTCCTGAAATCCCCAAATTATTTAACACTGTAACAGCTGGGGTTTGTCCTTGAAGTCTTATTGCAGAACATTCACCCATCAAATTAGTTTATAGCTGAGATGGCAAATACCCAGGTTTTACAATTGCACAGATCAGTGAAACGATACCAAGTTACTGTTTTGCACAAACAAACTTAGGGGGCCGGCATGTGCTAGCAGGCATATTTCCTTGCATTTTGGCTGGTAACACCTGGGCTGCCGTATCTTTACCCTTTGAAAATGAATGCATGTTTCTTCTTACCTGATTAGTAAACAGTACTGTCTTGAGAACACTGCTATCTGCCATGGAGTAATGAAACTGAAAACGGCAATTCTTGCTGGAGCAATGACACATGGAGCTGTTAAGGTGAGCACTTTTATATAACACGTTGTCATTAGCTTCTAACCACTCAAAATGGCCTGAAAAATAAAAAAAAGAGAAGTGCACTTTTTCACAAAACATTTTTTTTTTCCCTCAGTCTATGAAAACGTGCTTTCCTGTAATTAAACCATGGACCTATCCCGGCAACAATGGCATCTGATCATCGTGCTGATGATGAGACTTGGATGACATGTAAGTGTTTCCTATTAAAAAGATAGATATACATCTTCATTTGACTCACAGATAGCCCCAGCAACCGAGAATTACATCAGTTGATAGTATCTTGAAGTTGTTACTTTGTATGTTAAAAGCCTCCTTATATTTACAATCATTCAATACCTAATTGCAAATATATTCGGAAACTGGGCTTTCTTCTTTCTTCCACTAGGGTTTCCAGAAAATATGCTTTTTACAGAAATACTTCTGTAGACTCTTCAAAAATTTAAAAAAAAAAAAAAAAAGGAAGGTGGCGGGGGGAAGTATTCTGCCCTACTGCTGCAGGAGGCATTTCCACCACGTAATCAAGGTCTTTACTTCTCAGCCAGAATTTCTGTAACAAAGTGCTGGAAGCATATTGTCTCTCCATCTGAAGCAGAAAAGCAATTTGTACTCTTCTTGACCTACTGCCCCTTAGAAAAGCATTCCTACAGAGATCTAAAAGAGTACTCCATCCCCTCAACAGTGTCTTGTATTTGTCAGAAATAAAAAGGCTAACTACTTTTTACCAAATATATCGGGGTGTTTTTCCCCCCTCCTGAGTCACTGAATATTTTGCTGCCTTTTAAAACAGCTATTAAAATAATAAACAAGGACTGATTAAAGGTCTTAAGTCTGCTGGTTCTGTGTTTATGCCTCTAAATACACCACCTCAAATGCAGATGTTACACAGTTTATTTCAAGCTGAAGGGAGAAAGTGTCATTTCACAAGGAAAATGTTTGGTTTTATAAGGGACCACATCTTTTCCGTTTGTTGCCAGTTTACTCTTTGTGTTATGCAACATTTTACACTGAAATACGTGGTTGCAATTTCATTAGAATTAGGTTTGTAATTTCATGCCACAGCGGCTAACCTTGGTACAAGGAAACATAGATTTAACCCAGCATGCTGTTTGACAGAGATCAACAAAGCATCTACACTTCTATGACTGCTGCCTTGTGCAGAAGAGAAATATGCATCAACATCAGAATTTACACTGCTGTTCTTTATCTAACTTCAGAATTCTCTGATGCCATTATAAAACCAACCAATTTTATTTTCTGAGCTTAATGATAATTAACATTCTTTTCCCTCTTTCAGCTTAAGTTCCTGAATCTTTAAAAACAGGGCAAAATGGAGTTGACATGATTTTTAGATAAGAAAACAAGTGAACAGCACTAGATAAACAAAAGTTCTATGAAACATCCAGAATTATCATGTGTCCACAAGTGAAACTGACTGTTCTTCGGGGAATATGTTTTATGCAAGTATTGTGAATGCTTCTGAGACAAATTTGAGGCCTACTTTCAGAAAAGAAGACTCCAGAAACTCCTGTCCTGAAAATACTGATTTTTTAATTATTATTTTTTCCCTCTTCTCTATAGCCTGTAAAAGCAGAACCATGTCAGTTTAACTGGACAGGCAATAAACTATGCTAAAGTACTTGTTTCCCCTCTTTCAGGGGACTTTTTTTGTTTATTGCCTTTAGCCAACATTTATTGAGTAGCTTTCCAAAGATTAATGGTATTGGGAACGTTTTTCTTTCATTTGTTACAACTTTGCAGCTCTTCTCTAAGGTGTGAATTTCCCTCAGTCCAATACACTGCATAGCATATTACTGTGTTTATGCTCCGACCTTCTTTACGTCTTGTTCTCTTGAATTTTCATGACTTTCTGTTTCTCAAGTGCCAATCTTTCCCATGTTTTCAGTCGTAAGCAAAATCTTGGAGTCCCGCAGAAAGATCAGCCACTGACTGCAATGGAGCCCAACCAAAAGCAGAGCTTACAACTTACTGCTGATGAGGCCTGCTGTCTTCTCAGAGCTGGGGTGGGCTGGTGAACCTGCCTGTATCCTGCTACGCTTAAAACTCAAAGACTGTAAGTATTTAGCTTCTTGGCTCCATATTAACCATTTTCTCAAACCTTTTGTCACTTCTTCTGCTTTAATCCATCGTTTTTTATTTCACAAACTACATGACTTTGAATCTATGCTACTAGTTTTAGAGTAACAACTGAGCCTTCAGTTAAAACTGAGCCGCAGAGTGGGACCTTTCCTTTTCTGGCAAGTTCTCTTCCCCATCAAAGAACTTTCAGTCTCTGAACCAATCCCCTGCAACCTTCCCACTCAACCGTTTTGAGGAAAGAAGAGGTAAAATCTGAACTGCCATTGTTTCTACTCTTTGAGGGTGAATTTTCATGAACTCACAAGTCATGGATGAAATCTTGAAGGAAAAAAAAAGGAAAAAAGAGTAATGTAACAAAAATACATAATCTAATGATTTGGCTGTTTTTACTTGAGGGATTTTTATCATTAGTTATCTGAAATGTTGGGTTTAAAAGCCATGGCACTTCCTTTGATTTCTTTCTGTATCTCATAATCTTTATTTTTATTATGCAGAGAACTGGTTTCATTAGTTTCTTATTAAATAAGAGTTACCCCAGATGTAGGAAACTAGATTAGTCCAATGTAAGAAGAATGAACTATGGAAACTACATAGCATGCTGCAAATATCAATAAAGAAAACAACAACAACAAAAATATTTTCTGAACTGTATTGCAAGGGAATATAAAACCTCTGAAAGAACTTTTGACACCAGAGAAATTAAGAGGAAAAGTTATAGAGAAGGTGCCTAAAATACAACACTGGAGAAAAGAAGCAATAAAAGAACAAAGAAAAAAAGTCCACCAAGGACAGAAAGTATTTTACTAAATTTAAGAATACCAGGAAAGGAGGATTATTCAAAGCCTATAAGCAATCCTTTCTTTATAAATATAATTGTCTAGACCTCTGCTTTATAATCTAGTTTCTTACCTCTCTTCTATTTATGATAGTGAAAGCTTTGATCAAAATCAGAAACTAAAGCTTAGTCAAGCTCTATTTGCATTGCAAGTTTGAGCCCTCAAGCATGGCATTTTTGCAGTTTGCACACCATTTATTTAGTTTTTAGGATTTTACTTAATATTCAATCTCTTCATTTACGCCTCAACAAATCTGCATGAAGAGAAATACTGAATGTATTGAGAGGTGAGTGATCATAGTTCAGATTTTTCAATACTTTCTAATGTTAATGATGAATTAAATTGTGTGTTGTTTTTACACTTATTTCTTCTCACATTTTCTTTTTTCTTTTATGACATAGAAATGGGGAATGTCCCCAAGCAGTTGTTTGTGTTATATGTTGAGCGTACTCAACTACCTGTGTATATTTATACAATAATGCCCGAGCACCCATACAACAGACATTTCGAAATGTGTTCTGTTTCAATAGACATTGCTTGTGACCAGGTCCTGTAAAAGCCACTTACAGAATTTCAGTATCTTTTCTGTTAGCACAATATTGCCATAAAAGGGAAATCCATACCCGCTACTAGCCCCTGAGGTATGTTAAGGTATGGCACTGATATAACACCTTTCAGGGAGGTGTTTAAAATAAAATCAAATTAAAAGTCTCATTTTTGTTAGATATCCCAGTGGAAATTGAAAGGTGGTGTGACCTCTTTTCTTTCTTTCTTTCTTTTTTTTTTTGAAGATGAGAAAAAAAATCTGCTTTACTTGTCTATATGCTCTCTGTTGTACATAAATGTTACATGCAAAAATTCATCTTAACGGTGTTAAGTGTCTTTAGCACTTTTGGTTGCTATTCCATTATAATTTGACTTATAGTTACTAGAGTGTGTTGAAATGCATGCTAAGATTTATTTTAAAAATATTTCTAAAATGAAAACAATATCCAAGCATTCATTCTGCTGCTATCAATGAGATGTACTCCATTTCTGCGAGCTCAAAGTTCAAGCAGTAATCTCCACCCTATCCATTCTTCAAAGCTACATCACAAATTGTACTATTACAACTAGTGCTACTTAACCCCTTTGAAGGCAGTCTCAGTAGACAAGCCAAACACTTAGCTGGCAAGGTGATTCCATTTCACATTATAACACTTGGACACTTACATCCATTAAGCTTTCAAAAACCTTTCCCATAAACCCATAGACAAGCACTACACAGTGATTTCAAAAATAAGCGCTGTTGTTTACTTCTGAAAATTGCAACTGGGTCAATTTTACTGTTTTTAAGAGTAATAAACTATTTTGTATAATAAATGTTTCTCTACAGCTCCCCTAATTAAAGGTTTAAAGTGAAATTCCTGACTGTGTGCTCAAACATAGTAGTACTAGCCAAGTAAAACTGCCAAGTGTCAAAACCAAAACAAAACAGAAAAAACACATGTAAGGGCTGTGGGCTTAGATGGATTTAATTTAATTTCACCAAATTGTTGCATATATCTCATACAGAGAATTAACTATAGAATAAAAAAATTATTAGCTTATATGGGAATTCTTACATTAAAAT
Organism: Fulmarus glacialis; assembly: GCF_000690835.1. NCBI lineage: Eukaryota > Metazoa > Chordata > Aves > Procellariiformes > Procellariidae > Fulmarus > Fulmarus glacialis. Next base: position 47,570 of record NW_009216312.1, read on the forward strand.
CTTTTGTGTTTTACCAGCACCTGTGTTCACAGTGCCCTTACTAAATGGTCAATCAAAAGCTAATTTAAGTACAAAATACATACAATTACTTTTCATGTTTTTGTTCTGTTTCTACATTGGGTCACCACCTTGTCCGAAAAAGCACCACATTCTTCATGACAGCTAGTAATTGTGCATTAACTTAAATTTCCCACCTTCAGTATTGTTGTTCCAATCTTTCAGGAAGGAACAGGAGGCAACCTTGTGCCAGGCTTGCAGTCGTGCCCACATAGCAGGCTCAGCTGGCTGATCTGAATGCCACTCGCAAATATCAAGCTCAAAACTGGAAGTCTGCGGTGCTAAAAGACAAATAAAAACAATCGCTTAACTTCTTAAGGAGTCATTGTTTATGAGACGGCTTCCCATTAGAAACATACGCTTCTTAAACGGCTTGACAACATTTCTGCCTCTGGTTACTTCAAAAACGTGTATCACTACGTGCTGTCTAGTATTTCAGGCTGCCATCTTTAACGATACAATTTTAAAAAATCATTCACTAAAGATGGATGCTTCTTTCAGAGCAATGGAGTGCTATTTATGTTAGCCAGTCGTTGCAACACTCCTGAATTCACTTCAGCAGAGAGAGTTGCCAGGAAACATAAAAAATGACATGTCATAACAAGAAATACCTATTTAATTTTCTAGATGATAGCTACAGAAAAATAACTTCTAACTGAGAGGTTAAACTCAGCATCATCTCCATAATACTTGCAACAGAATGCTTCTTTTTAGAGCCAAAAAGTTTCTGAATACATCACCACATATTTTCAAGAACTTTTTAAGGGCAAATCATGCCTGACTAATCTAATGGCCTTCTACAATGGAGTGACAGCATCAGTGGACAAGGGAAGAGCTATGGATGTCATCTACCTGGAATTCTAGAAGGTTTTTGATATAGTTCCCCACAACATTCTTACCTCTAAATTGGAGAGATATGGGTTTGATGGATGGACTGTGAGATGGATAGGGAATTGGCTGGATGGCCATGTCCAAAGAGTTACAGTCAATGGTTCAATGTCCATTTGGAAACCAGTAACGAGTGGTATCCCTCAAGGGTCCGTATGGGGATGAATACTATTAAATGTCTTCATTATGACATAGATAGTGGGACTGAGTGTACCCTCTGCAAGTTTGCAGATGACGCCAAGCTGAGTGGTGCAGTTGGTACACCAGAGGGAAGGGATGCCATCCAGAGGGACCTTGACAGGCTTGAGGAGCGGGCCCATGTAAACCTGATGAAGTTCAACAAGGTCATGTTCAAGATCTTACACCTGGGTCAGGGCAATCACCATTATTACTACACACTGGGGGATTAATTGATCGAGAACAGCCCTGCAGAGAAGGACGTGGGGATATTGGTGGATGAAAAATTGGACATGAGCCAGCAATGTGCACTTGCAGCCCAGAAAGCCAATTGCATCCTGGGCTGCATAAAAAGAAGTGGCCAGCAGGTCAATGGAGGTGATTCTTCCCACCTGCTCTGCTCTCGTAAGACTCCACCTGGAGTACTGCATCCAGTTCTGGGGTCGCTGGCGTAAGAAAGACATGGACCTATTAGAGTGGGTCCAGAGGAGGGCCACAAAAATGACCAGAAGGCTGGAATACCTCTCCTGTGAAGAAAGGCCGAGAGAATTGGAGTTGTTCAGCCTAGAGAAGTGAAGGCTCTGGGGAGACCTTGTGGCCTTTCAATATTTAAAGGAGGCTTATAAGAAAGACGGAGAGAGACTTTTTACCAAGGTCTGTAGTGAGAGGACAAGGGGCAATGGTTTTAAGCTGGAAGAGAGTAGATTTAGACTGCATATAAGGAAGAAATTTTTTTACTATGATGATGGTGAGACGCTGGGACAGGTTGCCCAGAGAAGTTGTGGATGCCCCATCATCGGAAGTATTAAGGTTGCACGGGGCTTTGAGCAACCTGATCTAGTGCAAGATGTCCCTGGCCATGTCAGTGGGGTTGGACTGGATGATCTTTAAATGTCCCTTCCAACCCAAACCATTCTGTGATTTTATGGTTCTATAAAGTTTGAGATGCCAGACTGTAGCTGCAAAATTTTGTGTAATTAATAATGGCTACAGAAAGTAAGTCATGATTCTAAGCAGCGCTGCACTATGATAATAGAAGTTCCATTTCTTAATATTATTTCAGGGGAAAGGCAATCTTCTAGTTAAGACAGACTTTTAAATAGCAGTCAGGTTATCTCAGAGAAAACATGGAGATTCCTAACTGTACGGAGGAAACAATTTTATGTCAGTATACATAGACATTACTGTCTACTGCATCTCAGAGTTATTGTGTTATTCATATTACTGACATCTCAGTGAAATATCCTGTCCAGCTGATGCTACAAACCTCTCATTTCTTCCTTGTTCCAGTGTTGTGTAAACATGTGCACTTTTTTCAAACCATGTGTATTAAGTGAGAAGAGCTTGTGGAAAACTTACTTCCCATGGAAATGCAAAATTCTAAAACTGTCTAGAAAAAGATAGATTGTGTCAATTTCAACATTTGAAAAAAGCTGCAAATACACTCAAAAGGAATCAAGCTCTTCTTTAAACACTAATTATTGAAACAAAACATTTTGATTCATTCTGCTTTTTTTTTTATTTAGCTTTAAACCTTTCTGAGGTTGGTTGGTTGTTTTGACAAGAATTTCAGTCTCTTGGGAGAAAATACCCATTTTCCAGCTCTTAATTCTGCAGCATGTCAGGGAACAGTAAGATTAGTATTTTGGATTTTCTGACTCCCATCCCTGTAACAGTTCATCTGAAAGACTCTGCATCTGGTTCTGCATTTGTGATATTAAAGCCTACATCTTTGCATGATTAGAATTAACTAAGGAATTAAGTTCGAGATTTTTTTCAGTTGAAGTATTCATACAAGATTTTTGTCAAAATTTATACATTGTAAGTGATACATACATAATTACTCCAGTTTTCCAGAATAAAAACTATCTTTGTAGAGAAGGTATATCACTTTTGCATTACAAGTGACTTAAGGAGGACAAAAACCTCATTCTCCCTTATAGCATTCCACTTCCATGCCTTTGGGGCTCTTTGCTTTCAACCCTATGGCAAAATCAGAACGACAATCTTAATAGAGTTCTTCACATATGTAATTCATCAGGAGTCAAGAGGGAGTTCTGCAGGGCAATGAGACACTTGGATAAGAATATGAAGCCTTTGAATAGAAGCTCTACTAAAGATATAATTAAGGGAGATTTTGTATTACGTATGTTTTAGAGCATAACTTTAATATTTTCTATTTGACAGCTAAAATATTTTTTTCTGCAGTACATATGCAATTGTATAATAAAAAGCTGTGGTGTTTTTGAGTGATAACTGAAACAATTTGGCAGCTCTTGGGAAAACTACAAACTGTGGAGTATCTTAAATTGCTATACTGAAGATAGGTTTTAGTTGGGTTTTTTTAAATGCATGAAGTTTACTGTCTAGCAGAACTGGACAAGAGACTGAAGGAGGGCAGTTTGGGAGACGGGGAAGGAGATAAGGGAAGAAAAAACTTAAAACTTAATGAAATTACATTTATATTTAGCCGTCACAGTTTGTATCAAGAAACTCCTGAAAGCACAAATACTTAAGCTATTTTACTCATGACCCTAAAAGCACAGTCATACTAATGAGTACAAATGCACAGATCATTTCTTATATGTGTTTACACTGCGATTTAAAATCATGAAGGGTACACTACAAATGCAAATTTTAAATACAGATTTCATGCAATTAAAGTGGTCTTCATTTAAAGTCATCTCATCCAGACATTCCATAAGTACTAGAGAAAAAATTATTTCAAATTCAAACAACCATTACTCTGACCTTTTGTTTCATTACTGGAAAATGTTCAGTAGTAGAATTCCTCTTTCAGGGAGAAAACTGAGATCCTTTGACCTTGTTTTTGGCTGCTGTGAGCAGTTTAGATGTCACCTAATGAAGCTGACTTTTCCTAATGGGGAAGCACAGGATAAGAACTGGCTCTTACTAGAATATACCTGAAGTACTTAACAATGCGGCAGCTCAATCTGTATGCCACACTATGTACTTCCAACAGCTGCCATGTAAGGTAAGTTTAACACCTAGATTTATAAGTTCTGGTGAGTATACCCTGTTTCTGTTTCAATTTTTTATTTTTTCATCTCTTTGAGACAGTATTTCATCTCTATAGCTGATTTTTTTTTTTTCATTTTTCTTTGCTTTAGAAGCACTTTGTTTATGAAAAAAGCCAATATATTTGTACAGAGAGATTTATATCCTCCTGTGGGAACTGGTTAAGCAATTATGTAGGTTGCTAGAATCTAGCAATGCATTTTTTTCCATTTTAAACCTGCCCTTTCATCTGCAGAAAGCCTCCAAGGAACAGAAAGAAGTTGGGAGAATCACACATCTGTCCCCTCTTCATTTTCAGTTTCAAATTCATTTTTTCAAAGAAAGCACATTGTAAACTTACCTGAGTTCATAGACAAGCATGTCCCAAGTTTTAAATTAACATCCTTGCTTATTTAAGAAGTACTGCTAGAAAACCTCTACAGAACAGAAAAGCAAAATGGGCCCTGACATGAAAATATTTGTAGAACATTTGCTTCTATATTTCTCCATTGTAAGAAAGCTGAAACATGGAGAAACTTACATGACCAAGTTTAGTTACCTGAAACTTCATTTCCCCATTATAGATCCTCTTTGAAATAAATATGTGTGCCTGCCTGAATCATTACACTAGGATTTATATCTTGCTCTTACTGTGATCTGCCTACAATTGCTCAGCACTCTAATAATATTAATAACTCTGTGCATCTATTTTCAACAGTATTTCCTACTGGGAAATCTAGAGAGCTTTATTTTAGACCACAGTAGACAAAATCAATCATGTAACCTAGTTTGGTCTGTGTCAAACACTGCATTCTATACCTCAAGTTAAATTTAAAGACCAAACCACTCAGAGGAAGGAAAACAAAGGAGGTGCTTTGAATCAGGACTGTGCTTATCTGGGGATATGACATAGGTGCCACAGTGCAATGTTCTTGCATAATACAGAGCAACAAGCAATATAATTTATGCTAGAGTGGGTAATATTCCTCTCGCATGAAAATATATTGGGTTGAAAAGAGAAATAGGAAATGTTTTGCTAAACAATCCCGACATGCAGGGATGGTCTGGCTGCAGAGCTGACTAGCCTGACGTTAAAACTCTTGGATGTAGCAGAGCGCAACAAAATAGCCCAACTACACAGCTGAGGATCAGGACCTTCACGCATTTAAAAATATGCACAAGTGTCTAGGGAATTTCCCTAAAGTCAGCTCCAAACCTTTTCTTGAGCTGGCTGAACACATCAATTCTTTGGCCAAAAACAGTAGCTCTTTTCGGCACACTGAGGTCTTAGTGCTCTCCTGGCTGCAGGAAGCTACATTTATACTGTACCAGACTTCTTAAGGTATTTATTGTCATTCTTTGTAACTGTGTTTAGATGTCAGAAGATGGTTTAGAGGAATGAAAATGAGCCAGATGAAAAAACTTATGGAGTTAATCATAGAATCATTAAGGCTGGAAAAGACCTCTGAGATCATCCAGTCCAACCGTCAACCCAACACGACCATGCCCACTAAACCATGTCCCTAAGCACCACATCTACACGTCTTTTAAAAAGTTCCAGGGATGGCGACTCCACCACTTCCCTGGGCAGCCTGTTCCAAGGCCTGACCACTCTTTCAGAAAAGAAGTTTTTCCTAATGTCCAGTCTAAACCTCCCTTGGCGCAACTTGAGGCCATTTCCTCTCGTCCTATCGCTTGTTACTTGGGAGAAGAGACCGACCCCCACCTCGCTACAACCTCCTTTCAGGTAGTTGTAGAGCGCGATGAGGTCTCCCCTCAGCCTCCTCTTCTCCAGGCTAAACAACCCCTGTTCCCTCAGCCGCTCCTCATAAGACTTGTTCTTTAGACCCTTCACCAGCTTCGTTGCCCTTCTCTGGACACACTGCTCCAGCACCTCAATGTCCTTCCTGTAGTGAGGGGCCCAAAACTGAACACAGTATTCGAGGTGGTATTCAAAGGCTTTCCTTTGTGTTTTCTCTTCTAATCCAAGGGAAAGACAAAGTAAAATGATGTCTCCTGAAAAACAGGTATTCTTACCACATGCCAGAGAACATCCTTCACTGAAAGTAATATCATCAATGGCAACAGTTTCATCTTGTCTCTGGGTCTCCATCATCCCCCAAAAAATAACCTGCAGAGATTAACAGCAAATCAACAAGAAATGGCATTTACCAGTGTCACAGACAAGAGAAAAAACCTTCCAAGATATGCCAGTCTAGTCCATAGAGTTTCTATTAGAAATATGAGAACTCAAATCATGCACTTAACAATTTTGGAAGGTTACCATCCTGGCTTTTTCACATATCTGTGGTTTGTCAGCACAGATATATAGTCTAATCATCTAACTCAAGAGTGAAATAGCATTTAACAGGAAGGATCTGAAAACCACAAAATACATTAAAATCTAAGCAAAGATCACGACAGTTAAGAAATACAAAGGATTTTGTATTTTATCAAGCCATTATTCCACCAGAGACTGGAAATGTGAACCTTTTCTAGTTGTTTTCAGAATTTACCAGAGAACTGGAGCAAAGTCAGAGCAACAAGGACCATTAATCAGAAGCCTTTCATCAAGTTTTTAGCCAAAACAAACCTTGAGGAGCACTTGGTCCACAGTTATTCTGCTCTAATGTTACAACAGTGATTTTTTTTTTCCCCCCTAACAGTCTTGTATACACAAGTAGTTACAAATATTTTACATTTCCATCGTAAGGGCAGATTTCAATCTACCTTTGTAAATGTAGAGACCGCCACATTTTTTCTGCAGTGTTGTAGAAGGGTACTGATTAACCACAGTCCTTGGGAAAACCCAACAAAAACCACACAAATAAAAACAACCCAACAAATCAATCATATGAATAACATTCCTTAAATTATTCCCTAGCCATATCTTGAGATGTTACAGCTCCAGGCTTTTCCAGAGTCCTGGAGGCACAATCTACCTAGAGGTACATTCTAGCTCTTAATAGCGAATGTACAGTGTTGGCTAGATAGTAAGTTTTCAAAAATTAGCTTTAGAGTTCAGGGGCAATTTTGTGTATAGTTTAAGAGATTGTCACAGAAAACCTGCATTTATCCTATAAATTATAATTAAAAGTACACTATTCCACTGTACAAGATGACACAACTGAGCGAAGGATATGACCACTATCTTATCAGTTGGGTTTTTTTGGGGGGTGGAGTTTTGGGGGTTTTGTTTGTTTATTTGTTTTTCTTAAGCTGTAGTTGAACTGCACAAGAAGTGTGGCAGCCTATAAAGTAAAATTATCCTGGCATTATACAACCAGAGAGAAGTGTAATGTTATCTGCCGTATCACCAGTGAGAAATCCATGTCTACTTTATTTATATATATAGACTTTTTTTTTTTTTTTTTAACACAGCAAAGAGGATGGCCAGTAACCACTTTCTCTAGCAATTATTCCATGAAGACCGTTGTTAGCAGACACATGGACAACTGCATTTTCTAATATAGTATTGTTATGAAACAATGTCACCCTGTGTGTTCATACTTCTTTGATCGGTTGTAGCACAATGGAAAGAATGCAGTTCATTGAAATCCAGAAGTTTTGAAGGAACAGGGTTAATCCTGATATAAGTTTTTTTAAAAAATTCTTTTGATATAATGATGTTTATTTCATTTCATGTTAATACATACTTGGAAAGAATAACGATTTCACACTAAATATTAATGGCATCATATCACATTCAATAATATGTTTATATGGCTGAAATGCAGTACCTTGGAAATTTGTTCATTTGATTTGTTTCAGAAAACAATATTTTGAATTGTTGAATGTTGCTGCAACAACATGTATAGTTAATGTGTACTCCGGTGACATCACCAGTAGAAGGACAAATAGTATATTCATATTATCCGTTTCTATGAGTACACAGTTTCAGTGTAACCCAGTGCACGTTTTGTAATTAGAAACACAAGAAATATTATTTAATATCAAGGATTTGACAAATATTTGACCTTTTCACAGTGATTTTTCATTGTGAAGTCAAAATCTAGTTATTAATAACTTCATTTATAGTATGTATTTATATATAGCTTGCAGTTAGGGCTTCATAGTCAGATTTTATTTTTAAGTGAGACAAAGTGATTTAGACAAGGCTAAAGAGGTGTTATCTCACTTTGCTGGTGCAAAATCAGAGGTGGCTTCAAGTTCATATTCCATTGGAGCACACAAAGTATTCAACAACTTGTGTTTCCTCATCATGAACAGTTTGTTTACTTGGTCAATATAATAAAAAGCATGGATTTGAGAGGCTTGTTTTAAATGTATATGTTATCAACGTCTCTACAAAGAGCTCCCTGCTGACAGATGTTGTAGACATTCAACACATCCTGGTATTTTGAACACCCGGGAAAGTTTCTCCAATGATAAAAGAAAACAGCTAAAAGTGTTCGACTACAGGAGGGCAGTCAGATGCCCTGAAGTCTATGAAAGGTTTACTACTGACTGAACTGGGAGCAGAGTCAGTGCTGCAACTCTGAGCCCATCTCTCTAGAAAAGTGTCAGTTCTATTTTTTTCTTCATCGTGTCTTAACTTTCCCACTTCCAGATGACAGAAAATCATGCTAGATGCCTCCAGCTGCTCTCACGTCTAAAAAAAGATTAGCAAGGTTTTATCCAGCACAGATACCCATTTACCCTCCTCTGAGGAGTTCACTTCGATAATAACCAAACTGACTCCCATCCACATTTATTTGAGCAAGGAATTGTTCAGTTTTCCCTCTCAAGCAAAGTCTAGAGCTTCTTCAGTCCAAAAATCTGTAATGAAAATGTCTACTTAATGACACTATTTGCTCATAACTGTAATTAACAAATGCTGCCTAAATATGCAATATCTATGGCCGTCAGAACAAATTAACATTGCAGCTCCATTCATGGCAAGGAAAGCTGTAGTGGGAATGCAGGTGGGATCTAACACAGGCTGGGCTTCCCTGACAAGTGCAGCCATGGGGACAGATTCCCAGTGCAGCAGCAAAGCCCAAGGTAAAACACAGGAACGAAGCACGAAGACAAAAGTGAACCCCAAGCCCAGAACCATTTTCCTTAATGAGGTCTGGGAGACAGAAATTTGTTCTCACTAGAACAGAGGGAAAGTAGTTTAGGAGAGCAAACCATGACACAGTTCTCCAAAACCCAGCCAAATGAGACATACTGAGCTTGTTGTGTGTTGAGTAATTAAAGCAGTGGTAATCTTTGTATTTCAGAATCCCCTACAGGTGGAGATTTTTGAAAGCGAAGACCAAATCCCCTCTCCCATAAAGACAATCAAGACTTTTTTTTTTTTTTTTAGTAGGAAGAGACAAAAGTATTAAATAGTCAACATCAAAATGAGCAAAGAAAATAAGCAGCGGAGGTTGATTTTAATTAAAATCTCACTTCAAGTGTGCTTGCAAAATTGACAAAAATACTCAAGTACCCTGTTTCAAAGAGATTTCTACACCCCAAAAAAGTATTTTTTTCCCATACATTTTTTTCCATAGAAACTTTAATCATCAAAATTTTATCTTGAAAAATGCCACAGGTAGCCCCGTAGGCTAAAGATCTTATCATATTAAAAGAACAAGTATAAAAGGGCAAGTGAATTGCATTCACTTGTATGACCAGCATCTTGTAAGTTGTCACTGGAGGAAAAACATGCAACCAAAGAAGAAGATTTGTTCAGCTTCAGGCTCTAGGTTTGATGAGGTGCCCAGCTACATTTCTTTAGACCATTGTAATGATTACTGCAGTAAGTTTGACACATGCCTCTTTAAAGCTGGACTGTGCCCATCAGTTCACTTTATAGAGGCCAAAGCATAACAAGGTTGCAAGCAATAATCTAATTAGGATTTGATCTAGCAATTTAGAGGAAGACGATGCCATATTATATTAACCATTCCCAGATTCACTCAATTTTCTAAACAATATGAAGGATGAAAATGTAAATCTAGAAGTAAACCCTTCCGGTACAATCTCAGATTGCTCTACATACACTCATATCAGGTAGAGATAAGTTATTGACAAGTAACAACATGGATACTCGTGTTGAGTTAGGTACAGGTATTTCGTAACATACATTCTCAGTCAGGGTTGAACAGGTGAGTATTACTTCAAAAATCCAGATCTTGTTGGATGCTTTACCACAATGTTACCTCTGGAAGTCAAGTAATTATGTTACTCAAATGGTTTATTGAAATGAGGTTGTGCTCTCATGCCTTCAGGTTTGTATGCTAACCAACTCTTCACAGTAACTACTGTAGGAGGAAATGCCTCTGATTTTATTCTCTGCTCCCCACTTTCCCTCCAGTATTACACATAACAGTGAGTATACATCATCCACGATATTATAGCCCTAAGTTACATTTACTGTGCTAATGTTTTGTGTAAATGCAGATGTAAAAACATTTAAATAGTCTATGAGACTTGCGTTGTTTTTCAGCAGCTTTGAGCAAAATAAAACCATATGCATGTGTTCTGTGACAAAGGCTCAAAGCTACAATGAATAGTTAAGTACAGGATTTGTCACGTGAAGCATACCTACAGAACAGTGTCTAAGTAAAGAATTGTATTTCCTATATAAATTACACCTTGAGTTTATCGGTACAGTTAGATTGAGGCTAAGGGAATACTGCATTGAAAGTTAAGATCCCAAGTATATTACTTCTGTGGGCAGGATGATAATTTATGGTACAAAGAGACTGACTGTTTTATTTAAGACACATGCACAGTTTAACTAAGGTTTGGTATTAGTTTTAACACCACCTAGAGATAAGAACAAGCAGTATTTGTTAATGCCAACTATTAACTTCCAAATGGTTTTTTTTCTTTTTTACCTCATGATAATGCTTTCCATTTACAAAATATTTACTTTTGACTTACTAAAAATACCACAATTTATAAACCATTTTAAAAGCACAATTTACAGTCACCTCAATTTACCAACCTCATACTTTTCAGTGCTATTGATTGTGATGGTACTTGTTTTCCACTGATTTTGCAATTCTTCTGAAACTTGCCAGATGTTTGTAACACTATCTTCAGAGTGCTTTTGAAGCCCCACCATCAATGTTCCGCTCATTTGACTGATCCAATAATGAAATGTAATCTAGGACAAAAAAGGTCTGATTATTCCAGGGAAGTACTATGACAAACAATGAAATACAAGGACTATGCATCGAAATACCTGGCAAACATGTTCTTCGTCAGTTGGAAGGAAAACATTGGTCCTTAAAGTTGCAGAAGAGGATCGCATTTCAGAGGACAATGAGAGGAAATAGGCTATTAAAAGGAATAAGAAAAAAAAAAAAAATCTTAGAAGCTTGGAGAAAAGTTATGTAAAAATGTAACAGTAAACCAAGAAGAGACATACATGCAGGTATGAATTAATAATGAAAAAGCCAGCTGGAAGTTTTTCCCCAGAAAAGATTCATATCACATTTGTAGCCATTGTGTGCCAAGCTTTTGTTCATATAAAATATTGACATAGTATTGCTCCACGTTCCTGAAAAAAAAAAGGGTTCCAAAATGTTTCATGTGCTAAGGGGTTGAATACTCAAAGAATAAGTGCAAAACGCAAAATTTTGGGACAAAGTAAGACTAACTCAGCAAGTTGACCAAAGAGCTTCAACTCCAATTATTGAATAGATCACATATTTCATGCCTAAACAACAAACTGTTGTGACCAACAATACAGATTTATTACAACAGTTCAAATCTTTAGGGAGGTGGTAGAAGATGGGAGAGGAGGCTATGTTGTTGCTCTGTTCCGCAGGATATGGGTGTATTTTTTGGCTGCTCAGAAAACTGCCTCACTGCAGAGAGGAGATTGTGGTATCCCTGTACACACTCCCAATATAAAGGGTTGTTTTCAGAATCTCCACACTACCATTAAAGACACCATTATCTTTCCATTTACAAAGCAAGTCCATATCAAAGCTTTGCTTTACTTGAAAATGTTACAGCTCAACAAGTCAGTGAAATATGGTTGTTGCTATGCCTTTTGACTGATTGTGTCTTTTCCTGATGATATTGTTTCAGATCTTCTAAAAGATGGAATGTAACCACCCTATTTTAGGATATCAAATACTGCTAGACAAAATTTGGCTCTTCCTGAACATGAAGATTTCAGAGATGTTAGATGCTAAAGGACGCAAGGAGGGGGAGGGAAGCTCAACCTATTTTCATTTTTTTAAATTCCTTTCCCTTCTCTCCTCCTTCCCAAACTCCAAGAAATGTCACATAAACTGTTGCCCTCTGACATTAACATGTAAATGAGAGGAGAAAGGAGAAAAAAGCCAAGTGGGGCTGAAGGAATAAAAAAAAGAAGTCTTAAAAATAAAGATTACTACAGAAACAACATATCAGAGGCTATGTAGGAACATCTAAATACTTTGTTTATAAAACTACCCACCCTGACCTCTCATCCTTGCGTGCAACTGGAAAGTCCCTGACAAAGGACCAGAAGACTAGCTCAGCCCTGGAACCAGCTGAGCAGCTCCCCCAGAGAAACACTTTGCAGCCTGCTACCAGAGAAGTGGCCTTGCTCCCCCTTGGTTTTAGGCCTTTCATGACAGCTCAGGCAGCACTTTCAGAGCCTGCCAGCTGCAAGGATATTCTTCCTATCCACAACAGATGGCTTCGTGCCTCAGCAGAGCCCTATCCCTGACTCCAATCTGTTTCATTGGTTTTTAACTTCCATAAAATTTTGAACATTTTTCTTTTAGTTCCCTAAAGATAAATGTATCTAAGACTCATAAACAAGGTCAGATTTCATCTGCCGTGGGGTTTTTAAGTCTTACACAGATGGGGCAGAAATAGTAATTTTAAGAAATTCTTTGAACAGTGATTTTACACTAAACCTCTGCATAGATAACAGGTTTCAGTTAGTAAAAACAGGTTGTGTTTTGTTTTATGTTTCCTTTAAAGTGGTTGTCACTAGTCTGTTCAACTACATTTTCAGTGAAAATACGAACCATGAGAAGAGACAGTGTTGGGTTCTAGTAAATGATTACATGAATCTTCAGAGGAGTTACATCTACCAAGTGATCTTTGCTCTTCTGCTAATGTGTGTGCAACTACTTATTCTGATGGCAGGAACTCTTCCGTTTAATACTCTGCCATAAAGCATACTCTGCTCAGTTGTCACCATACAATATAATTTCTGGTCTTTAAGCAGGAGCCAACATAAAACCGATCACACAGTCTTTGAATCACCAGCAGTGGGAAAACTTGAATAGCTGCCGTAAGGAGATAAATATTTCCTAGGCGATTAGAACCGCATTCAGAAAATGAAAGTACAGTTTAGCCATTCTCCAGGTAGAAAACTGAACTAACCAAATACATTTAAATCTCCTTGGCCATTCAGTTCACAGATCTGAGTACACAGCCTTTCAGAAAGCTGAATAGGCACAAGTATTCAAGCTTCCTGTTATCTGATCAAAATAACTTCAATTAATATGGCTACCGCACAATTCAGACCGGACAGATACAATGGTGACTGAGCACCCAAAACAAGTCAATGGGAATATACAGGTGGCTGAACAGTTTGCTTCCTCTGTAACAAACACTTGAAGTTGATGCTTCTCAATATTTTGCTGGCTTTGGGTGTCTGCATAAGTTAAATTTACCCCTTCCCACTAGTTCTTTGCAACTTTGCATTAGTTTTGCAAACCTTTTTTACTGGTTATAAGCAAGAATATCTTTCAGGTCTTTGGTATGATGCAGTAGGTACAGTCTGTTACAGTACCTCTTATTCCATACTGCTCGCTTCTTTAATTCTAAACAATGAAGACTTGTTGCTTAGGAATTAGGTAACTAGCAGGTATTGTGTTTGCAGGTGTGTAGCATTGTTAGACCCTAGTAATGATTAACCTTGAAATTAAGAACCATAAATGAATGTGGTCCAGACATGGCTCGGAGACAAACCTCGACCTTATAAGGAAAGAAAGGAACGGGTTCATGAAGAGTTCACTACCCTGCCGACCACCAGAGACCACTTGAGACCCTCAAGAAGACTCTAAAGACTTTAGTGCGCATGTGTCTAGGATGATGTAATATTATAATTAGTTCCTGGAAAATTAATGAATATGTAAAAGAGAAACTTAAAATATGTATGAGAAGCATGGATATAAACAGAAAGGTGATTAGACCAGGTGTGCTTGATTTGTGGCAAGTCCACCGAGCACCCAGGCCTGAATAAAACAATATCTCTCCTGAGCGTGTGGAATTGGTTACTTGCACACCGGGCACGAATCCGCTTTTCGGACAACAGGTACATCCTGATGAAGTGTATACCACCAATCAAGCACAAATCCTAGAAACTTCAACCAGAGCAAGACTGTTGCCTGGTTAATTAATTTTGATTCTAGCCAAGGCTTTGCTGTACTTTTTTCCATAGTATTTGTCTTTTATCTGCTTCTTGATGAGAAGAGCTGTTACTATTTTGAAGATAAAGTGTTACACAACTTACATACTTGAAATAAAACTTGTGCTTATGAAAAAGTTTTGGTAGTTACTCAAATTTTTGTGCTAACATCAGTTTAAATCAACATTTATTTAAGAGTAGCCTTATTTTCAGAAGGGTAGTACGCATAGCAGGATGTGCTTGTATGCTACACGCAAGCAAAAAATGAAGTTGTTAGAAGCACATCGCATGGATAAAGTTTCCTAACTATAGAGCATCATGAAAATTGTCAGCTGTGGAATAAGAACCTGCAGGAAAATGTAGAGTGGGGTTTTTTCGTTGATTTTATTGCTATGAAAAATGTTTAAAGTTCTGTGCCAATATAATTTTGCTGATTTCCAAGCAAGTTTTCCATACATTCACCTGTAAACCACCAATTCATCTTAATCATTATATGGAACTTCTACCTGTTTGGTAGCTTATGTAATGTGTAGGAGGTGCTGCTTGTTTCAGAACAGTACAGATTTCCAGAATCCCAGATAATCACAGTTTGGGAATGAGGTGAAAAACACCTACTCAGTCTCATAATGACACTTTTGTCCTATATTACGTTCTTGTACACCCTCCAACACTGCATGCCTGCCTTCAGGTGCTTGCTCCGAGGGCTGCTGCAGCACTGCTTGTACACAGGAGAGGTGAGAGGGGGAGGGTGGAGAGAAAAGGAAAGAGAGTACCAGAAAATATGGAGAAGATAATTAAAGTTTGGAGTGATTACTTCAACCAGCTCACATCTTTACTGTGAGATTAGAGGTCCCCATGAAATTCTTTCCCTCCTTCCTTGGTTTTCTTACAAACAAGCCTTCTAACAGCTTTGGAAAGCAGAAGTCGTCTTACTGCAGCTAAAAAAGTTGGTTCGAGTTAGCTAAAAAGGTATGAAGAAAATCACATATTACAGAAGGAAGAAGCCAGGTTTTGGAAAGCAGGGTTAACTTGGCAATTGGACAAGTATAAGGAACATATTTTGTCTGAGGACAGGGACAATGAATTACTTAGTTGAGGGACAGTCTTTGGTGCAAAGTGGAATTGTAATAAGATTTAGAGAGCAGCTGGCTCAAACAGACTATCAAAGCTCTTCCAGTCCCCAGACCCAAAGTCATCTTCTCTCAAAATATTTGGAGCAGTAATATTAGCCACAGATAATAGATACACACACTCCAGGCATTCACCGGTCCAAGAAGAGATGAAAGTACATCTCAAAATGGGGGATCCAATACTCATTTCTAAACTTTGCAACCATCAGAACTGAAATTGTTACCTGATATCTCCAGAACAGGTAAAGGTCACTCAGGTAGATAAACACAACTCTTAATGACTCATTACTTGCTCCTCCATGATAACAAGAATTGCTTTCTGGAATATTGTCTATTTTTCTAGAATTCTGGGTTATTGTAATTACAATCACCTAAAAACCTGGACACAAGTACTCAGAAAACATGCTGCAGAATAAAATTAAACTATCAAAAAATTAGTAAAATTAAGCAAATAAAATAGACAACTACATAATTTGTAAGAGACCATGGTTCCTTCAAAGAACACGAGGATTCTTACCACTGTTATTCCCATTGTGGTCGAAGTACGGTGGTCCCATGCCAGATCGACCATTTCTTCTTATCCATCCAGGCTGTAAATTCAATTCATGAAGAGCTTTGCATAGATCAGTTTCAAAATCACACTTTTCACAAGAGGAACCTGAATCGAAGCAAATAAATAAAAAGATAAAACCTCAAAAACAGAAGCAAAAGGTTATGTTCTCACCATCGCTTGCTATCTAATCAGCACACAGAAACACTCAGAATGGCCAAAGAGAAAGAGGGCAGTGGAAGAGGGACAAGAGAGAATGAACATTGAAAAAAACCAAAACAAACCACGAAGGCTACCCCCCCCCCCCCCAACCAATCCCAAACCAGTCCATTTATATTATATCACTATAACTATAGGCTTTTTTCTTCAGAAAGATGCGTGTAGCTACCTCCTTGTAAGAAACTGTCCAAGTTAGCGTAGCTTATATGTAGAGGTTGTTCTTAAAATATAATACAGCTATCATCTGAAGAATTTCAGTATATCCTCTGTTTATCTAGGGTTCTTGCATAGAAAAACAAAGACTTAACACCAGGAAATAACCAGATAGCAAAAATATTTTTTTATTCCACTACTGTTTATTTCACCATTTTGTAAATTGAATTTTTCAGGAACTTGGAGTATAAGCCCTTTCCCAGAAACGCCCCAGGGCCTATTAACAGAAAGGTGAGGCTCTCGTCACCTGACATATTCCAAAATTTACCCATGCTCATCGTCTTTACTAAGCTGTTGCATTAAAGCAGAAACCACGTTGTTCAGAGAAGAGCTGAAACAAGTCCTCAGACTGATATAGTCTCCCCATTTCCCTTTCCTCTGACCTTATTTCTTCCAGTGCACATAGCAGCATGGTGGGGAAGGGCTGCTTCTCCCCATTCCACATTCCACATTCCCCACATTCCTGTGGGGCAGCACAGGTTAGAAAAGGGAGGCAAAACATGTCTTTCTGGCACAGGACCCTGTTTGGTGTACCAGTTCACTCCGGGAATTTGAGGTGGGTATGCAATCAGATAAATAATTGCTTACTGGGAGGGAGGGACAGATGTTTGTTTCTGCTCTGGTGTCAGACAGCCCTTTTTGCATCACATCCAAGCTGAATGAAAGAGCTTGCAAGTGCCTGACAGGCTGGACAGCCCCCTTCCTTGAACCACTTATTTTAGTGGTGGAAGGATTTTTTAAAAAAAAAAAAAAAAAAAATCTAGTCAGATGCATCTGTAAAGAGCAAGCTTATTGCAACTTCACCCCAAGCGGAATGGCTGGTATGTAGGACTGTCTCCAGATTTCATGCGCTCTGTGGCAACTTTCGGTTCACCCGCATTTTCTCTTACACAGCGGAGGAGGACAGGTTAAGACTCTGCCTTCTAATCAGGATTCTGGTTAGACATAAGAGCTACAATGCCTTCGCACATCCTCTCAAATTGGTGCTCACTCCGGGCCCCTGCTAATGCTTTTGGTCTATTCTATATAGTCACATTTCACTAATCATTTTAAATAAAGTTGCAACTGCAGCATGTATAGTCGCACTATGATGTCCAATTTCATGGCTTTCACATTCACATCAACTTACTGCAACAATTATATAAGGTGAGACAGGGGAAAATATATATAATTCACTTAAACATTCCAGACTCAAGTTAATGTGCAGATTGGCTGATTCATCAACCAACTTTTTATTGCTGCTTTTATTCCTTAGCTCTTTAAGTGGCTGAAAAGCATGTCAGTGATTCATCAAAAGTGCAAACACTGCTGAGGCATATCTGCTTCACATTACATGAAATGCACCAAATCACGTTCAGTATTTCTTCAGGGATTTTCTCACAGCTGAAAAAACAATTTAAAAATCACTATGTACAAAATAGCAAGAACAGTACCTTTTTAAATTTAAAAAAAATAAATCCTTGATCATTCATGATTATTTTCCAAGGCAATATTCATTTTCATAGAAAATATAACTTGAAAGAAAACCAATGTAAATTTGCTAGAAGATAGATTTACAAAGATAAAGTCACTACTTAGAAAGGAAAAGGCCAGAAGGAAGAAATGTGTGGGATGTTCTAGATATTTTTTGCAGAATTTCCTGTGAACAAAACAAATATTTAAAATAACCTCTAAGGAAAAATTCCAACTCTCACAGAAACAGACTACAGTTTAAGGTTCTATTTCAAGTGTGCATGTGTATAAAATTTCAGTTTGGGATATTCTGGGAGCAAAATGTTTTTAAGAGTAGTTAGTTATCATTCATCCTCTAGTGAATATTTTGCAATAGTAGTTCAGAGACAAAAAATGACTGTAAGGTTTATTCTACTCCTTTTCCAACGCTGTGGCAAAGCACAAACCAAACACATATGAAATCCAAAATGACGATAAAAATGCATCATCTGAAATTCCAACTTTGATATATTTTCAGTGCAGAAGCATCCTTAAACCTGAGTAGAGCCCAGAGAAAACAGCAGGGACCTGTCATGAACATGAGATTGGAAAGCTGAAACCTAAGCAGAAAAATAATTTTGCAATAATCCCAAATCAGAAGAATGGGTGGCAGCAGGATGAATCTTCAATTTGACACCCTGATCTGTATCTTTATGTCTGACAGCTAACTTCTCTCCTGGAGTAATGCAGAGCATTATCCAAGCAGCCCCAGCATCCACAGCCTGTCACTCAGAGCCTAGGTCCACGCCTCTTGCTCATCCATACTTAAAATACAGCATTATTTGGTATTTAGGCCTTTCACAGAGCCTATAGGCTCATTCTTCTAAACTAGTCTTTGGAGCAACCTTTAATTTCTCTACTTTCATATAAGCATTTGTCTATAGCAGTATTCCCTCAACAAACAAGTGTAAAAAGCCTCCATAAAAATTAATGGAAGACTGCATCTCTTGCTGCATATTCTGCAATCATAATAGAAAGTGCTGCCTGGAGGAAATGCTCTTCTAGGGAAACCAAGACCAAGCACAATGAGGATTTCAAGGCTGTGCAGTGAAATGTAGCATAACCATCTCTTGTGCAAGTGATAAAAAGAAAAAATGCTAACCTGAGATATGTTAGTCACACATCAGGTGATTCAACAGGCATAATTTCCAGCCATTGGCATTTAATACATTTTACTACAGCACAATAAAGTTACAAAATATATTGATATCCAATACAGTCTTAACAATTGTCTTATTTGCAGAGGAAAAAAAATCAAGTATCCTAGGGTTGATTCGAGACTCCTGTTTCAAACAGATATCTCCATCGTATCTGGATAAAGCAGGAAGTCATATTGGAAGAAGAAAAACAACATATATCTGGGCACACAATTGTGATTTGAGGAATCTGTATTTAAGCTGCTGCTCTTTCTCACAGATTTCAGCTGAATTCAATGATCACTAGCATGCTCTAATTAGCATTTTTCAGTGTGCACAGAAACACACAGGCTCGTCTAAAGATAATCTACTCTAAATTTAAAGCTAAACCTTAAAACCCCAACAAATATAGTAGCTTCCTTTGTTGCACAGTGAGTAGAATAACTAAGATAAGCTTTTAGTTAAAATTAGGATTTTTGATAAATCCAAGCTCTTCTTTGTACTCCAGAACAAAGATCCTCAAAGAGCAGGACTATCTTATGCATCATATGAAATCATTTGCAGCATCATTTTGTGTTACAGTATTCTGGAAATAGTAGATTTCTGACGCAAATCTACTCAGACACTAGCAGTTAAAATTCACTTTTACTGCTTAGATCTTTCCTTCAAGGGAAACAGCAGCAACTGTAATTATAGCCTCTGAATGTGCCGAAGATAAAGCTAGGATTATCAATTCATGACTTCAAGAAAATTTTCCCCCTTGTCTAGACTGCAAAAAAAAAAAAAAAAAAAAAGTCATTGTTGCTTATACCTTGATCTAGGTATTTTGGATGAAACCTGAATTTCAGCAAACTGTTGAGTTAAGAAAACCACAAATTAAGGAAAAAACGTAATACTTGTTAAATCTCCATTGAATTTATGTACACAAGAAACACTTGCTTTGCTACACAATATCCATATGAAGATTTATGAAAGAGTTGCACCGTATAGAGGTTGAAAATTAAGCAGGAAAAATCAAACCGAAACAGGAAGAAACCATCTTAGAAAATCAAACTAAGAAGAGAGTGAGAAAAAACGCAAACATTTTTGTAACATTAAAAAAAAAATCCCCCCCTAATTATCAAACTGTATCACACTTATGATGAAGCCCACTGAGACTTACCTTGCTTCTCATCACTGCTGTCTCCACACTGGTTTGTGAAAATGCACAGTTCCCCAGATGGAGCAGAGGAGCCATCTTGGGAACACGGGCATTCACTTCCTGTAGATGACTGAGCATCTACCAGAGCAAAGCAATACAATGCGCAGAAGAATATTAATCTGTTCATGGGCTGTGTTACTATCCAAGCTTTCACTTGGAAAAAAATTATTTTAACTGTCTAGTGTTGGTCATAAAGCGTCTCTGAAAAAGCTGTGTTTACACACATCTCTCTGAAAGATGTTTTAGAACCTCACTGTCCGAATCTGCAGCTTACGGGAAATAGGGCTTCTGCAAAGCAGTGACTTTCAACCCGGTGTGTCTTTGGATAATATTTAACTTAATTATAAAATTGTTTTATGACTAAAAAATTTTGGTGCATGTTATGCAAGTCAAGTGTATATCATTAACTTACTGACCGGATTTATTGCCCAGTAGTTTGCAAATATACTAGCTAAGAAAATAACAGGACAAAAGAGTAGAATTACTAAGTGACCAATATTAATAAAGATCTCTCTTTTCTCAGAAGGAGTTGGCAAATGTTTACAAAACTTATGAAGAGTTTGTGCATCAAATGTAGAAAACAGTTGAGAAATTCAAAGTTGATTTTGCATCGAAGGGATTGTAAGAGACTGATCTAGGGAACTTTCGGAGCCTGTAGACATATGATGCTGACAGTTGAAAGTGGTATCTATTTACTATTTACTTGGGCTACAACTGTAGATAATGACTGAATTACTTTAGAGTACCTGGTTGTTAATGGAATCAAATCTGCCACCACAATTTGCATAAATGCATGAATGGACTGGTTATTAATGAATACTTTCCAAATTATTAGATTCCTGTATTTTCTGGAAAAATCATATTTTTTGTGATACCACTAGTGTTTCCCAAGGAAAAAATTAGAGATACCTAGGATCCCATATCTGTATTCTTATGAACAGTGAACAATATGATCATACAAAAAAGCACAGTCAGAATTTGTCAAAATAATAATAATATTTTGTCATCCATTGCAGGAATCCATCATTAGGGGGAACTACCATCAATACCAACCCCAAATATATTACTCTGCCAACATATTCAGTCTCTGTCCAGGGTTATTTAGTTATAGATATAATCCCCACACACGCCCCCATAATTTGCATAATGACTCGTTCTGAAATAGTGCATTTAGAAGAAAAAGTGTGTAGTCAGAGGTGACACAACAGTTCCTTACTAAGCTGTCAAGAAGAGTATTTGCATTGCATTGTATAAATAGATGTACAGAGCATTACATGGTAAGCCAGTCAGGGCTCACCCAGCAGAGATGGGCATTACTAAAACATCCTCGTACAAAAGGACTCTGTCAGATCTTCAAACTGAGGAGGGAGAGTGGGGAGGGATGTCCAGCCAGTCCAAAAAGCCAACCTTATGAGAGAAGGTGGAATTAACTTGTTTAGTTCAGCCTAGCAACACAAGAAAACAGGGAAAAGCTATTAATGAAGTACTTTAAGCACTTTAAATGCCCCAAACGGAGGGGAAAGAGAGATCGTAGGAAAAGGAGAAGATGATTGCAAAAGTTAAAGGACAGTATTAGCCCAAGGCAAATGACTGTGAAAACTAGACAAAACTAGGCTGACAACCACGTAAGCCTGGCACTCCTTTAATAAAAGTGGGATGAAAAAAAAAAATCATCTAACTACTTTTATGGCAGAGTTGTATTACTTTACTAAAAGGATCATACAATTGCCCGATTAGCAGCTTGTAATAAGTAACTGATGCTCTGGAGATTTCTTCACCTCTAAATTCTCAAGATCAAATAACTGGAATGCACATACCACTGTGCGTACGTCCAATTTTTCCTGTTAGCCCTGGTGAGCAGAATTAAGACAAGGTATATCTCTGTAAGTATGCTGATTAGGAAGCACAAGTGCTATAACATCTACAAAGAGAAACAGACAACCTATGTCTGGAGGCATATCAATCATTGCAGATCTGTATTTTCATAATGTAAGAAATCTCTTGTCAGGGTACGAAGACTACTACTCCAACATTGCCTGAAGGCTAGCAGTTCAAGGTCTGATGCAACTTCCTATTATCTCCAACACCAGAGGCAGACATATGTTTACTGTAATAAAGGTTTCAGTTCTGCCTAGAAAGCATTTTCCAGCTGATTTGGTTCAACTCCACCCTCTTTATGACTATCCGTCTGTGGACATCATTTTATGTGCTTCATTTTAACGTTTTGTCCTCAGGCCATAGAGCTGATTGGAAAACTTCCTGAAGAAAAGCAGAGCTACTAATAAATTAATTAAGAGTTCATTGATGTACATATCAGAGTTCATCAAGAATGTGTATCACTGAATTGCTTGCTTCCCTTCCGTAAATACAGCTTAGATTAGAAGCTTATATATATATAAAAAAAAGCACACTACTCCATGTAATATATCATATTACTACATTTGTAAAGGCTTAAATGTTTTATGCTATTCAGCTGTTTTGTTTTCCAATTTATTTTTTCCAACATACAATATTTCATCTTATTCCTTCTTTACCTCTACATCTTCTAAAACTCCTCCTCACGCTGTTGTACTTCATAATGACAGGATTTCCCAGTCTTTCAGGTTTCTCCCTTTTTCTTAAAACTTCTGCTGCAATATTCTAAGCTGTTCTCCTGCTCTGTCTGTAGCATAAAATCTGTATACAAGCTCTGTAAAAGGGTAATTTTTAGCAGAAGCTGGTATCCATTTCCATTTTTATTATGCTCTAAAACATTAATAAGAAGCAAAATTGCATAACCCAAACAAGTCAGAATCACCATAAGACCTGTTATGAGTGGAAATAGATGAAAAATGCATCAACTATTCAGAAAGTATTTAGGGTGTTATCCAAGGATTTTTAGTGAAGGGAAAAAAAGAGGTATTTCAGGGAAGATCTAACAAAAGTGCAAAACCAAAGAAAAAGTCTTTTCTGCAAGTGTGTGGCTATGTACAAGTAGAGACAATTTCTTGACAAGTGCAACAAGTCAGCCCTCTTGTCAACTAACAAGAAGAACACCACAGTTTTCCATAGCTCTGAGAAACATATAAAAAGGGATGAAAAGGTGACTCAGAAGCAAAGGACTTGCAGAGAAAGTCAAAAGCACAAACACTTCAAGTACTGAACTGCAAGCACCTGAAAGCAGAAAGAAGAATCAAGATCTAGAAAAAGGAGGAGCAGAGAGAGAATGAACATATATAAACCAGTAAAAATACGCAGGATGACAGAAAAGCAGAGGGATGGGCAATAATCAAAGGGTTTTTCTGAAAGCAGTAGAGAAATTTTGCAGAGAAGCTAAAGACTAAAAGGAGAACAAGCAGAGCCAGGCACTATGTCTATTTTCAAAGTTACTTTAGCAAACAAGCAGTTCTCAAAAAGCAGAAAAAAAAAAAGTTAAAATAAAAACCTGCTTAAATTTACATCAAAGGTGGATTTATCTGGCTTAGCCTAATTAATTTCATTTAATCCAAGACAAAATACATTTGCTGTAAGTGAAAAAAAGATTGCCCTGTCAGTCTTTCCACTTAAGTAAATCAGTTGAAAAAGTTGTAGATATTTAATCTAGGATTTTTAAAAGATAAGTCTTATAAAGAAGTCCAAACAGGCTCTGAAACAGGGCCAGAAAAGTTTTGCATTTTTAAGTCTATTTTTCATGTCAACAGAAAGTTATCTGCTTAAGCAGAAAATAGATTGCAGTTAGTAATTCTCCATTAAGTTTTTGTAGAGCCAGTTATTATCAACACATGAAACAGAGAAAAGAACTCAAAAAATGGGATATTAGTTTCACCCTCTGAAAACAGTGTTCAAATTTTGCTGCCACTACTAACTTTCTTTCAGGGAAAAGTCTTACAGAATAGAAAACGTAGTGATATCTTCAGAGAAATCAAAATTTCATTGAATTTAATATAATCTTTTAATGGTAAGACTACAACATTTTTATATGTGATCAGAGTAGGGAGCATTACAGCACCAGTGTATATACCTTTAACATATATCGCATTTTATGTTTTTAGTTTTAGTAAACATCATTAATTTTAATACAAACAATCCTCCAAATTTGTTTATGCAAGAACGATTTTATCCAATCATTAAGAAAACCACCAAAATTGTATTTGTGAAATAATTTACAACCACTGAGCCAAGACTTTGTTTTGAGAGCCCCCTCCCAAAAATATGCTATTTGTATTATCGTATGACTGCCCTAGTTTTTAATTGTCAAATTGGAACTGAATGGTGTCTACAAAGTAGAAGAAAGTCAAGTAATCTCAGTAACCTTACTGATCAGTTTTTAACAAGAAATTCTTTACTTTGATGTGAAAGGCTATAATTACATACCATCTGCTTCCAGTTAAGTGGCATTAATTTAACAGTTAACTTGAAAGAGGACTAAGATACATTTGATTAAAAAGGATTCTGGGTAAGTGTTCCTACCACTCGTCTCCATTTGTTAAAGAAAATGAGTAAAATCAATTGAGAGGTTAAAACCAAACTTACTATATTGATCACTGTACAGCATGAACACCGCAGTTACAACTAGAGAAGGACAAAGCACATAATATTAATGCAAGGTGTGATGAATTAGATAAAATCAGGTCAAAGTCCTGGATCATTACAGGTTGAAATAAGGTAACACTTCAGGAAAATTTTTGGTACCATAATTTCTATCTTTCTAATGACAGATCATATCACATTCAAGAAGAGATGACAGGTGCTGATAGAAGGGAAAGTAAAGAAAATAATCAATGGGAGACACAAAAAACTAATCTGATCCCTATGTGTACCATCTGTTAAAATTTGTCTCGGCAGCTACAGTTTGGAGGAAAAAATATTTCAATTCTGAACTGTCAAAGGTTCAGTAGAACTGCCCTTCTCTCTTCTCAACCCCAAAGTAAGAGGGGGAAAAAAAAAATTACCAAAAGTCCTTCTAATCCATAAAGCAATATCCTAGTAGAGGACAAAACTATAAATTGGCATAAAGTAACTCTGACCAGGCAAAACATATTTTTACACCCTACCTACTATCTGCTTCTTCAGAGAAGTTGGAGCAAGACAGAATAATGATTTTCTCAGCATTTGCTTTCCAGTCCAAAAACTTCCAACGGATTTCAGTACATACTGCTCCCACACAGTCTTCTCCAAGACAACAGGAAAGTCTGTCTTCCATCACATCATTCTACCAAGCATTTTGGTTCAGTTTTTTGCTATAAGCAGCTCCCTGGTCCTCTAAGCCGTCTTCAGCTGTAACTAATTGATCAAGTAGCACTGTTTCACAGAGTTGTAGAGTGAAACCCATGGGGCTGAGGACCTGATACGTTATGTAACATGAACTATTACATTACATGACTAAATGCATTTCACAAGGTGTTTAACCCAAACTAGCTCCAGTCAGGTCCCACGGACCAAATACCCACCAGTGGCCAAGATGTATTAGGTGTGCTTCTAGAGCTCATCCTCTGCTCTAGTCTCATGAAAAGGTATTCATTTCTCACTCTCCATGGCTGCTCTGCTTTAGGTCACAGAGTGTGCAGGAATAGTTGGGACATTTCTTTCAATAATGCACCCTTCATTGGAGCCAAAATGCTAATGTGCTAAGCATGCTTAATGGCTCTCAGAACAAAAGCTGGCCTTCTCCTCACCCCCAAGAAATAGAAATAGATCTAGCTTTCTTCTAAAGTTTGGAGAGAAAATGTATTACAAAAATTAAACTGGAACCAAATTAAACAGTTTTACTACCCATCTCAACTGTATACTTTGGAGGATTTATCTATCCTGACCTTGGTTGCTAGAGACTGAGCCAACAACCAAAGGCTTTGCAGGTAGCACAGGCAGACAAACACCCTCCCAGGGCAAATCACCCAAAGATGTCTATCTCTGACATAAATGTATCCACCAGATTTTCCCATATTATTGATTTTGGCTTTAAGACATCTCTGGCATGACACTGCTCCTGAGGGTTTCTCAACAGTCATATTTCCTCCACACATTTCTAGAAGTTATTCCCCCCAAAAGATACAGGAAGTATATTATCACAAATCTTTCTTGATCAAAACTCCCATCTATCTCAAATTCCTCATCTGTAAACAGAAAAGCGGTCTGAAAATTTCTGAATTGCTCTGATAACCTCCTGATTAACAAGATTAAATAGAACAGTCCCAAGTAACTTTTATCCACCTTCAATATAAGAGGAATATCTTGATATCCAAAGAAATAATATTTCACTAAAAATAACACAGCGATACTTTCTAGCTCTGATTTTCAGAGAGATTAAATGAAAAGGTGACATTCTCAATAGAGAATAGCTGCTTCAAAACATACTTTCAGTGCAATTAATACGAAGTTGAACTTTATGCAATAAAGGCACATGCATGGTTTGGGAAGAATCCTAGGAATTAAAGCACTTGGGAGATTAATGATAGAAGCTTAACACTTACACAATGAAATTGTGTAAAATTCAGAGTGCGTGCTTCATTTGGAAAAAATTTAATTAAAATAAACCACAGGGTCACTGAGTGCTGTCTCAATAAAGCAGCTTTTTTCCTAAGTCTAAAATGCTTAGTTATGCTTCTTAAATTAACCCAGACAACACTGGAAATTGTATTTAGAGTAACCGCTTTTCAATTGGAGCTATGTAATACTCGGAGCAACTTCACACTTTAAGGAACTGTAGGAAATATTATGTCACTGTTATTAATTTTTTTATTATTTTATATTCTACCATCACAACGAAAAAGCCTACATTTAAAAAAAAAAAAATTGTTTAGATCTAGTAATTCATTTAGTCCTAAAATCTAAGCTAAATGAATATGAATCTCAGTCTAGATGCATTAGTGAGTTAATGTGAAATGTAATATATTCTCATAGATCATCAGAAGGTTAGAACCTTCCTTACTGGTTCTAACCTCTTGTTAATGTTGCTTTGTATTTCAAGTGACTTTGCTTACAGTGAAAGATAATCAATAGAATAAGCAAAGAAATGAGAAAGCAAAATAAACAAGCAAACAAAAAAAATCCTTCCTATGCTTTCTAAGTGGGCTGCCACTAAGACAGCAATTTTTCCACTATTGTGGAGCAGCTGTAGGTATAGCTCAGAAGGACCTTGAAGCTGCTTCATATGATCTTTCTAGAGCCACCCCAGATAGGAAATGAATCAGAAACA
The DNA here is from genome assembly GCF_000690835.1 of Fulmarus glacialis. Classification (NCBI taxonomy): domain Eukaryota; kingdom Metazoa; phylum Chordata; class Aves; order Procellariiformes; family Procellariidae; genus Fulmarus; species Fulmarus glacialis. The sequence goes on from NW_009216312.1 coordinate 75,187, forward strand.
CCCCCATGCCACTATTCTCATCTCCCCATCACACAAAGCACCCCTAGAGCTCCTGACTACTTCTAGGAAAGGGTGTGGAGTTGGCAGGCTGGACAAGCCGCAAGTAGCTGAAGGAAATACATTATTCTCCCCAATCACAGAAAAAAGAACTAAATCCCATTCACAGCCTAAAACTCCCAAATACCTTAATCCAGCATGCATTAGATCTTCCTGATTTCCTATCCTTCCTCTGCAGTCCTTACCCACCCTGCTGCTTCTCCCCAGGTGATTCATCAGGTAGTGATCCACTACACCTGCATTAAAGCAAACAGCTTTCAGCTGCTTTCTTAGAAAAAACATCGTTGTTTTATCTATAAGCTGCCTAAAAAATTGAAAGATTTTCTTTTCTTGCAAAAGCTTGAAGTCTCAGAGTACTGATGCCAGAAAAGCTGCCATGGCAAGGGTCTACCACCATGGGGGTGGTCCTCCTGTAGCAAGCAAAACTAGTTCCAGAATTGCTTTGAATGCAGTTGTAGTGTGTCAAAAACTGAGATAAAAAGAAATGTTTTCTCATCTCATCCACTCCTCTATGAGATGCACATTGTCAGACTGCAGCTGACAAAGGTGATTGAGGTTTTACAACACCCAGTGTTTGTTTCCAAAGTTTAGCATGGTTGCTGTTTTTCACAGTTACCATCAGCAGGAACTTGTCAGACTTATTGGATGTTTCTGTTGAATTACAAAGTTTAAAATGAATGTAATGGTTACATATAATGACAGGGTATTTCAAGTATGGCAACAAACTTTTATTGCTTTTCCTTACCAATTTAAAATTCTAGACAGCTGCTATGAATTAGGTATTTACCACATCAAAAAGACAACTCATCTGAGTGAACAAATTCCTACATGTATTTTTTTCAACTATATAAGCAGCAGCTCCATTAAACAACTCTAATGAAGATTTTAGCTGAATGATATCAAAACGTTCAGGAACAATTTGAGTCTTGAGAAGTTCTAAGCTAGGCCAAAAATTTCCCCAAACTGATAAATGTTTAGAAGTCCACCACACTAGTGAGAGGCAGGATTGTTCCACCCACTCCAGTGGCTGTATGTCAGTATCAAATAACTTAAATCTGAAATATGTGAAACTGTTACACCCCAAATCTTGCAAGAGTAATAGGAAAACACATAAATATGGACCTAGGAATTTTAAACAGTCAAATTTCTGTTTTAATAGTCCAAATTTTCTAAGAAAATCCTCATTAATCCAGTTGATATACATGACCTTCCAAGTATCTAACCCTTTTCTTCCCGTCGTATTCATCTCTACAATGGTCCTCTGGGTCCTAACATCAGCAGTTTCCATCACCCTCAAGAAGAACGGGGGAGTATTGAGACAAGCCATCAGCAACCTGAACTCTTCACCAGGAGGGCAATTATGCCCTTTTAGAGAGTCTTCATCTTTGGTCTAGGGTACATTTGGGTCTAATTTAGCATGTTTTCTTGCAAGAGCTTTCTTCCTTCTCCTTGGTTCCCTGGTGAAGTTTGAAAGTCACCCAATGCCTCCCTCATCTTCACCTGAAATAAAGGACTGCCATTTGTTCAGGGACTGCATACATTTCTCAGACCTTTGCTGTAGATAGCTGTAACAGAGATTATGCTAAAATGGGCTAGGCTACAGTGAATTGTTACAACAAGCTCAAAGAAGACAAGACAAATCCTGATGAGTCCTGAGTCTCTGCACTGTCAAACCAAAGGCTATGGCCTGTGACTAGTAATAGCAAATATCTTACATACAGGGCTATACGAAAGGGTGAAGAACAATACAGTATTTTGACATTTTTATCCTTGACCACTTCCATATAAGTCATCCAGGCCTATTCGGTGAGCCCTTTCAACAAAGAGTGAGTGGTGCTTTCCACCAGCGGCACATAATTTCAAATCTACAGTTTCAAAATCTTCAAGATGCAGTACATAACACTGAAACTCAGCACATTCCTATTCCCAGTAAAAACCTACTGATTAATGAGCCTTCTACTTGTCTTTATAAGGCCAAAAGCCTCACTGACTGCAATCAAGGAAATCTGAGGACACTAGATAATACTGAAGCAATTTCAGCATAACCTTCATATGAGACAAAGTCAGAAACCAGATAGTAATCAACATCAAAAGAGAATTTCTTGACAGTAGTCAGAGCTGTACCCTAAACAGTTAATCTTCAAAGATTGGTAAATGGACATTAATTGATTTAATGCCTATTAAAATTCTATTTTGGAGAGCAAATTCCCAAGACACAAACAATAAATGATTGGACATCTATCACTGCAAGAAAATTACATTTTTAGCATGAATTACATAGAAATTTAGTAACTCATCAAAGAATACTTGCGTAACTTAATAACAGGTAAAGTTACAGTTGTGGAGGAGGTAGAAGTCCAGTGAAATGTTTTACAAGCAGATGGAAATTACTTTCTAACAAGCAGTTAATTATTTTCTATATACATGGTAAATACAGATCACACATTAGAGTCCATCTTCAAAATTCTACTAATATTAGAAGAAACAACTATTAATGGCAATTCAATTTAAAAAAAAAACCTAATGACAAGATCATAGAAAAAAAACCAAAATTTGAGATGAAACAACTAGTAAATTCAGACTGGTCTGTAAATATGTACCTACACAAGCTTTCTTTAAAATTAAGTTTTAATAATGGAAGTCTTCAATTAACAAAAGGAGTTTAAAAAAGTATCATCACCTTTCCAAAGAAACAGAATATACCCAAGTACCATGGTGAACATTTACCTTACCGATTCTCACTTCACACATGGAACAAGAAGTTAGCAATGTCCCTGAAGCAGATTCTACAGAGATTTAAAATGTCAGAGCTCCTTTAGATTTTTTTCAATTTACTTCAGACTTTATCGCTCTTCAGTTCCTTTGTTCTTCTGCTGAGGCTGTTGCCAGCAAGGTGCCAGTTTTGGCTGTTGTCATTTCTGAGGTATAAACCATGGACAGCTTTGACATAGCTGACCCTTTTCATGGGAGACAAGCAAGCAGCAACTCTCAGATAGTAATGACTTTTAGCCCCTGCTGGCACAAATGAAATGTTCACAGCTATGGGTGAAGATGTGTATTGAGAAAGTAGGTAGCATAAAAGTTTGCAGTACAAACCTACTAGTGCAGATCTGCAGCGTGGCTGGCTGAAAATAATGGCTGGTAATAACATCAACCAATGACTCAGGTAAAGTTAGGGACTTCATTTCTACTTGAAACCCAAAGAAGTTTTGAATAAATAACTCCAAATCAAAGAGGTCAACTCAAAACCTAATGCAGAATGATTAGCAGGAAATGAGAACGAATGTCTGGATAAAGCCAGGTCCTGCAGCTGGCTGGATGCAGGTGCAGGAAGTATCAACAGAGATTAGACGTCTCTTTTAGGTTGTCCCTTGCACGCAAACCTCTACCAAATGGATCACTGACAGCAAAACTACACTATCAGCATTATAACCCTTCCCAGGAGGAAAACCAGGCCGTGCTGAGGGAATAATACTTACCAAAGTCTACAAAGACAGTTTGAAGGCAGACAACAAACCGCAGCTACCCCGGTGTCTTCTAACACTGTATCCGAAGGTCCTGTGCTCTGACATCTCCTTCCCTACAACACACTGTGTGAGATGCGTGCTCTTAAGTTTTTTATACTGGAAAAGAGCAGTTCTGACAAGCAGTAAAGAAACTCCTTATTTTTCTCAGATTTCTTTTTGCCATTATGACATCATAGTGGCAAAGGCTTTCCAATGAAAACTCAGAGAGGTCATGGCAATGATTAGTGTTTGCCAGGAGGTGTCCAGGCTGGTGGATGTAGGTGCAGGCGCACCTGGACAAACAAGCACAAAGAGATTTCACAGCAGCTTGGCATCGCACTTGTGCCTGCAGGGTGACAATGCCTTCCTAACTGAGCAAATTGCTGGCAGGATATGTGGAGCCCCAGGGCTCTGGCTGCAGCTGGCGTACAGCTGATTACACAGGCACCCTCCAAGCGAGCGAGACCGGTACTGGGACAAGAAGCCACCAGAGTCGCTTGTGCTCTGGGACTTGTTGGCTTCATATTAACCTGGGAAAGCACAGCCTTCTTCTGACCACCTCAGTCCTTGAGCACTGAGAAAAGCTCGGGCAGAAAGGACAGCTAATCTGCCAAACCGCTTGCTAATCCTTCTTGCCCTGCCAGCATGGTGAAAGGGATGAAGGGCAGTGCTGAGCTCGCTGGTGGACACAAGCTCCTCACTAGCCAGCCCAGAGCTGGGGCTCAGCCACTGCCAAACCTGAGCGTTGAACCACTTTCCCTTAATAATGTCTGTAACCTCCACAGAGGAATGCACAAGAGACGGGTCAACAGAGGTTTCATTCAGTCATGCATTCACCTTTCCAGAAGATATAAATTTTTTTACATTAGAACACATGTCCCTCCTAAATAATTTTAACGGAAGTTATGGACTTACAAAAAATGCTTGGCAACATTAGTGAAGCCTTTGAAATTCTGAAGATGGTAATTGTATAATAAATGTTATTTCACTGCTCAGGTGCCTATGTTACTGACATGGTGAGACTGCATTTGAATTACACATACAAAAAAAAAAAAAAAAAAACCACTCTGTTACTAAAAACTCACAGAGATTTGTTACTTATGAGAAAATCTGGTTTTGTATGTCTTTGCTCGTTTCTGGCTATTTCACATTAAAATAAGTAGCAGCTAGTTTTCTTGTTCTTTGCCACTTTGGACCTTGGTTAACGGACACTACACCAAAGTGTCTGATTTTGTACATTTTTATCTTTA